>NC_088866.1:52974555-53047193 GCF_032884065.1 Artemia franciscana | reverse complement strand
TTCATACTTCGAATTTTCAAAGATATTTGATTATCGAATCAAGTACGATTTGTAACACCGATTGTCTACTAAGCTTCAAACGTTTGGTTTTCTTTTCAAGGTTTTTGAATTGTTGTAGTCGCTTGTTAAAATATATACAAATATTTTTGCAATTACCGGTTTGTTGCTCTTAAATTGATATAATTTAAACTTCGTCATGCATGAAGACCTTCAGTTTTTTCATATAATGCGTGGCAACGTCATTGCAATACTGATGTATATAAAAATGAAACTAAGAACATAATTTCCGAATTAATGCAACAGTGCTTAATTGGGACGAAACCTTCAAAATCATGAGTATTCCTCACAGTGATATGAATTTTAATAATACCAAATACCTTGATACCTTCTATATCAAATAGAAAGTTTATATATGAAACTAAGAACATAATTTCCGAATTAATGCAACAGTGCTTAATTAGGACGAAACCTTCAAAATCATGAGTATTCCTTCACAGTGATATGAATTTAATAATACCAAATACCTTAATACCTTCTATATCAAATAGGAAGTTTATATATGAAACTAACAACATAATTTCCAAATTAGTGCAACAGTACTTAATTAGGACGAAACCTTCAAAATCAAGAGTATTCCTCACAGTGATATGAATTTTAATAATACCAAATACCTTAATACCTTCTATATCAAATAGAAAGTTTATATATGAAACTAACAACATAATTTCCGAATTAGTGCAACAGTACTTAAGACGAAACCTTCAAAATCATGAGTATTCCTTCACAGTGATATGAATTTTAATAATACGAAATACCTTAATACCTTCTATATCAAATAGAAAGTTTGTATATGAAACTAACAACATTATTTCCAAATTAGTGCAACAGTGCTTAATTAGGACGAAACCTTCAAAATCATGAGCATTCATTCACAGTGATATGAATTTTAATAATACCAAATACCTTAATACCTTCTATATCAAATAGAAAGTTTATATATGAAAGTAACAACATAATTTCCAAATTAGTGCAACAGTACTTAAGACGAAACCTTCAAAATCATGAGTATTCCTTCACAGTGATATGAATTTTAATAATACGAAATACCTTAATACCTTCTATATCAAATAGAAAGTTTGTATATGAAACTAACAACATTATTTCCAAATTAGTGCAACAGTGCTTAATTAGGACGAAACCTTCAAAATCATGAGCATTCATTCACAGTGATATGAATTTTAATAATACCAAATACCTTAATACCTTCTATATCAAATGGAAAGTTTATATATGAAACTAACAACATAATTTCCAAATTAGTGCAACAGTGCTTAATTAGGACGAAACCTTCAAAATCAAGAGTATTCCTTCACAGTGATATGAATTTTAATAATACGAAATACCTTAATACCTTCTATATCAAATGGAAAGTTTATATATGAAACTAACAACATAATTTCCAAATTAGTGCAACAGTACTTAATTAGGACGAAACCTTCAAAATCAAGAGTATTCCTTCACAGTGATGTAAATTTTAATAATACCAAATACCTTAATACCTTCTATATCAAATAGAAAGTTAATATATGAAACTAACAACATAATTTCCAAATTAGTGCAACAGACCTTAATTAGGACAAAACCTTCAAAATCATGAGTATTCCTTCACAGTGATATGAATTTTAATAATACCAAATACCTCCGTACCTTCTATATCAAATAGAAAGCTTATATATAAAATATCTTTGAAAATCAAGAACCTGGAATAGATAAAGTGTTGGAAGAAAAAGTTTTTGTCCCACCACCTGATCAATTAACAGATCTAAAACCTGGAACATCATGTAACTAGACCAATAAGGGCAGCTAAAGGAAATGGCATTGACATTGTATTCACAACGGGTGAAAATCAACAACCTGGACCATTAAATCAAATAAGACCTAAAAAACGAATACTTACAAGATTTATAAACGGTAATTCCTTGGAAGAAAGAGAAGTTTTTGTCCCACCACCTGAAGAATTAACAATCTACAACATTGAACGTCATGCAAGACAAGACCAATAAGGGCTGCTAAAGGGATGGGCATTGGCATTGAATTGACAATGCGTCAAAATCAACAACCTGGACCATCAAATGAGACAAGACCCAAAAAGCGGAAATTTATGAGCGTTATAAATGATAATTCGTTAGAAGAAAAAAAAATTCTTCCACCACCTGAACAATTAGCAGATGTCTAATTATTGACTTAGGAGTTAGTGGCTACTGCTGCAACCTGGATCTTCGATTCGTCAAGTGGGAGGACATCAATGTCAAAAATTAATATAACTGGCCGATGATCACTCGTTCTTAATTTAGCCGATCCATAATATATTGAATTATAAGTCAAGTTCTTTTTTCGTTTCCTGACTAAGACACGTTGCTCCTGACTAAGAAACGTAATATTAGCTTCTTGATAATCTTGGGAAATGCCATCTGGTTCACGGGATCTCTCCAATTGATCGTATTTTAACAGTTCTGGCCAGTTTGTATGCACAGCTAGTTTTTCTGCTGTTTCTTTAGGCATTTCCAAGCGATAATTGAGATCGCCAAGCCAAATTACGTAATCATGAGAATGAAGGTCTATTGCGTATGGGGAAGAGAGGTTTTTAGCGATTTCAATAATGTTTTTATTTCTCTCAAGCAGTCTATTTTCGAAAGCTGTCTGATGACTACACGCAAAAGCAAATGATGTTGAATGCAAAAGGAATCGGACAAATACGGCACCTTTAGAGCTTGGTGTTGTCCTAGGGCTTACATCGATTGCGTCTGCTGAAACGTTGGCAACATATTTAAATAAACACTCTTTTATAAAAATGTACAGACGCTTTTTCTGTAGCTCTACTGAGATTAAGCATTTATAGATGCCCACCTTTGTTAGGATTTTTTGAATTGAATTTTGTAGAACCATATGGCCTAGACTTTTATCGTCTATAATGCTTCCGATGGTAGGATCATCTACTTCTTGGAATCCCACGGCATATATATCAACATCTTTGTATGCTTCCTTTTTTTTTGAATCGATTGTTTCTTTGTCACCAAGGAGCCAATTTTCTAATGGCATAGATACAACATCTGTACTGCTTTTGTTCTTTACGTTGTACGAACATGCTGCTATGCGAATTTGAAGGGTTGTTTTACTTTGTTGATTTGCGGCCATAATATCTTTTTGATTGTATAAAATTCTTCTCATAAAATGACTTGAGAGTTAAAGTCATGCGTCGAATAGCAAGAACCTAACAAAAACAAAGCTAACTTTAACATTTTAAAGTATTTTTTTTATTTGGAACTGAAAAATCATAATTATTACTAAGACAACTTAAATATTTTTGCAGTTTACATAATAACCTTAGCGATTCTGAACTGAGAACGAAAATAAAATTCATTTTGATTTTTTTTTTTCTATAGAAATAAAACACGCCGTCATAGAGATCCTCAGTTTTGGAGTTAAGCCAAAGAAAAGCTTGGTTCTAGGACACAATTATAAATTTGAACTGAGAGATGAAATAAAATTATTTTATTTAAAATTCTAGTTTCATTGGACAAATCCGATTTTTGTTAAACCCTAAAAAAGATATTTCATTTTATACAACTATATCTATATGCTTTTGATAATTTTAAAAATCCCATTTTTATTATTTAAGAATTAACGACGCTTCTTGACTACTAAGGTCCTTGCGTCGGAGCCACTCCCATTTTTATCTTTGTATGCAAGAAGATATTTAAAACATTTGCTGCTAAAGTGTTAATGAAAAAACACAGTTTTTGTAAGAAATTGATTTTAATTTAAAAAAAATTTAATTATGAAAGGTAATGAAAGGAAATACATCAATTTCCTTTAAAATGGCTATCTATGATGTTCCAGTCCCCTACTAGCTGAGGAGAAAGAATGGAAAAAAAGAAACCTTTGAACTAGAATATCGTAGTTCAAGTCACTTATCTTGTTTTTCCAGTCAACATATTTTCTTTGTTCTTCAAGCTAAGAGATTGTAAGATTCTTGTATAGAGGTTTCGGACACGGCAGCTCTATATATATAAAAACAAGTTGTAGGCATGTTTGTTTTTTTGTATGTTTTTTTGTGGGACACAAATGACGACCGTGTCCCGGTGTCCCGGTCTGTAATTTATCTTTGAGTGTCCCGGTCGTCATTTATATCTCTCGGTCATTATTTGTATCCCAGTGTCCCAGTCTGTAATTTCTCTTTGAGTGTCCCGGTCGTCATTTATATTCCCTGTGTCTCGGTTTTTAGTTTTCTTTTTCTCCTTTATATTTCAGTTTTTTTCTTTTTTTAGTTTTTTTTTTCAGTTTTTAGTTTTTTTAGTTTTTTCTAGTTTTTGTTTTTTGTTTTTTTTTCTTTTTAGTTTTTTTGTAGTTTTTATCTTTTTTTAGTTTTTTTTTTTAGTTTTTTTTTCTTTTTTTGTTTTTAGTTTTTACCTTTTTTTAGTTTTTTTAGTATTTTCTTTTTAGTTTTTTTTCTTCTTTTGTATTAATGCTAAAGCCAAGGTTCGAACCTGGAACCTCTCGGACCTGGAACATAACGCTTTACAAACTCAGCTACTTCGGCTTGAATACATTCGTTTTTGAATTGGTATATGATGTGTCCCGGTCGTCATTTATATTCCCTGTGTCCCGGTCATCATTTATGTCCCGGTGTCCCGGTCTGTAATTTCGTCAGTCGACAAACATGACGTCAGACGACAAACAACTTCATGACGACACACAGCTCAATCCTTATAATGACGTCAGTCGACAAACATGACGTCAGTCGACACACAAACATGACGTCAGTAGATAGACACACAGACAAACAACTTATTTTTATACATATATAGATTTATTATTGTTATTATTATTGTTTATTGGGTCTTGTCTCATTTGGTGGTGCAGGTTGTTGATTTTCACCCATTGTGAATTCGATGCCAATGCCATTTTCTTTAGCTGCCCTTATTGGTCTAGTCTTACATGATGTTCCAGGTATGGATTTGTTAATTGTTCAGGTTGAGGGACAAAAATTTCTTTTTCTTCCATTTTCGTTTTTTTCTTTTTTTTCGTCTTTTGGCGCTACCTTTAAATTAGTTATATCTTCATACTTCGAATTTTCAAAGATATTTGATTATCGAATCAAGTACGATTTGTAACACCGATTGTCTACTAAGCTTCAAACGTTTGGTTTTCTTTTCAAGGTTTTTGAATTGTTGTAGTCGCTTGTTAAAATATATACAAATATTTTTGCAATTACCGGTTTGTTGCTCTTAAATTGATATAATTTAAACTTCGTCATGCATGAAGACCTTCAGTTTTTTCATATAATGCGTGGCAACGTCATTGCAATACTGATGTATATAAAAATGAAACTAAGAACATAATTTCCGAATTAATGCAACAGTGCTTAATTGGGACGAAACCTTCAAAATCATGAGTATTCCTCACAGTGATATGAATTTTAATAATACCAAATACCTTGATACCTTCTATATCAAATAGAAAGTTTATATATGAAACTAAGAACATAATTTCCGAATTAATGCAACAGTGCTTAATTAGGACGAAACCTTCAAAATCATGAGTATTCCTTCACAGTGATATGAATTTAATAATACCAAATACCTTAATACCTTCTATATCAAATAGGAAGTTTATATATGAAACTAACAACATAATTTCCAAATTAGTGCAACAGTACTTAATTAGGACGAAACCTTCAAAATCAAGAGTATTCCTCACAGTGATATGAATTTTAATAATACCAAATACCTTAATACCTTCTATATCAAATAGAAAGTTTATATATGAAACTAACAACATAATTTCCGAATTAGTGCAACAGTACTTAAGACGAAACCTTCAAAATCATGAGTATTCCTTCACAGTGATATGAATTTTAATAATACGAAATACCTTAATACCTTCTATATCAAATAGAAAGTTTGTATATGAAACTAACAACATTATTTCCAAATTAGTGCAACAGTGCTTAATTAGGACGAAACCTTCAAAATCATGAGCATTCATTCACAGTGATATGAATTTTAATAATACCAAATACCTTAATACCTTCTATATCAAATAGAAAGTTTATATATGAAAGTAACAACATAATTTCCAAATTAGTGCAACAGTACTTAAGACGAAACCTTCAAAATCATGAGTATTCCTTCACAGTGATATGAATTTTAATAATACGAAATACCTTAATACCTTCTATATCAAATAGAAAGTTTGTATATGAAACTAACAACATTATTTCCAAATTAGTGCAACAGTGCTTAATTAGGACGAAACCTTCAAAATCATGAGCATTCATTCACAGTGATATGAATTTTAATAATACCAAATACCTTAATACCTTCTATATCAAATGGAAAGTTTATATATGAAACTAACAACATAATTTCCAAATTAGTGCAACAGTGCTTAATTAGGACGAAACCTTCAAAATCAAGAGTATTCCTTCACAGTGATATGAATTTTAATAATACGAAATACCTTAATACCTTCTATATCAAATGGAAAGTTTATATATGAAACTAACAACATAATTTCCAAATTAGTGCAACAGTACTTAATTAGGACGAAACCTTCAAAATCAAGAGTATTCCTTCACAGTGATGTAAATTTTAATAATACCAAATACCTTAATACCTTCTATATCAAATAGAAAGTTAATATATGAAACTAACAACATAATTTCCAAATTAGTGCAACAGACCTTAATTAGGACAAAACCTTCAAAATCATGAGTATTCCTTCACAGTGATATGAATTTTAATAATACCAAATACCTCCGTACCTTCTATATCAAATAGAAAGCTTATATATAAAATATCTTTGAAAATCAAGAACCTGGAATAGATAAAGTGTTGGAAGAAAAAGTTTTTGTCCCACCACCTGATCAATTAACAGATCTAAAACCTGGAACATCATGTAACTAGACCAATAAGGGCAGCTAAAGGAAATGGCATTGACATTGTATTCACAACGGGTGAAAATCAACAACCTGGACCATTAAATCAAATAAGACCTAAAAAACGAATACTTACAAGATTTATAAACGGTAATTCCTTGGAAGAAAGAGAAGTTTTTGTCCCACCACCTGAAGAATTAACAATCTACAACATTGAACGTCATGCAAGACAAGACCAATAAGGGCTGCTAAAGGGATGGGCATTGGCATTGAATTGACAATGCGTCAAAATCAACAACCTGGACCATCAAATGAGACAAGACCCAAAAAGCGGAAATTTATGAGCGTTATAAATGATAATTCGTTAGAAGAAAAAAAAATTCTTCCACCACCTGAACAATTAGCAGATGTCTAATTATTGACTTAGGAGTTAGTGGCTACTGCTGCAACCTGGATCTTCGATTCGTCAAGTGGGAGGACATCAATGTCAAAAATTAATATAACTGGCCGATGATCACTCGTTCTTAATTTAGCCGATCCATAATATATTGAATTATAAGTCAAGTTCTTTTTTCGTTTCCTGACTAAGACACGTTGCTCCTGACTAAGAAACGTAATATTAGCTTCTTGATAATCTTGGGAAATGCCATCTGGTTCACGGGATCTCTCCAATTGATCGTATTTTAACAGTTCTGGCCAGTTTGTATGCACAGCTAGTTTTTCTGCTGTTTCTTTAGGCATTTCCAAGCGATAATTGAGATCGCCAAGCCAAATTACGTAATCATGAGAATGAAGGTCTATTGCGTATGGGGAAGAGAGGTTTTTAGCGATTTCAATAATGTTTTTATTTCTCTCAAGCAGTCTATTTTCGAAAGCTGTCTGATGACTACACGCAAAAGCAAATGATGTTGAATGCAAAAGGAATCGGACAAATACGGCACCTTTAGAGCTTGGTGTTGTCCTAGGGCTTACATCGATTGCGTCTGCTGAAACGTTGGCAACATATTTAAATAAACACTCTTTTATAAAAATGTACAGACGCTTTTTCTGTAGCTCTACTGAGATTAAGCATTTATAGATGCCCACCTTTGTTAGGATTTTTTGAATTGAATTTTGTAGAACCATATGGCCTAGACTTTTATCGTCTATAATGCTTCCGATGGTAGGATCATCTACTTCTTGGAATCCCACGGCATATATATCAACATCTTTGTATGCTTCCTTTTTTTTTGAATCGATTGTTTCTTTGTCACCAAGGAGCCAATTTTCTAATGGCATAGATACAACATCTGTACTGCTTTTGTTCTTTACGTTGTACGAACATGCTGCTATGCGAATTTGAAGGGTTGTTTTACTTTGTTGATTTGCGGCCATAATATCTTTTTGATTGTATAAAATTCTTCTCATAAAATGACTTGAGAGTTAAAGTCATGCGTCGAATAGCAAGAACCTAACAAAAACAAAGCTAACTTTAACATTTTAAAGTATTTTTTTTATTTGGAACTGAAAAATCATAATTATTACTAAGACAACTTAAATATTTTTGCAGTTTACATAATAACCTTAGCGATTCTGAACTGAGAACGAAAATAAAATTCATTTTGATTTTTTTTTTTCTATAGAAATAAAACACGCCGTCATAGAGATCCTCAGTTTTGGAGTTAAGCCAAAGAAAAGCTTGGTTCTAGGACACAATTATAAATTTGAACTGAGAGATGAAATAAAATTATTTTATTTAAAATTCTAGTTTCATTGGACAAATCCGATTTTTGTTAAACCCTAAAAAAGATATTTCATTTTATACAACTATATCTATATGCTTTTGATAATTTTAAAAATCCCATTTTTATTATTTAAGAATTAACGACGCTTCTTGACTACTAAGGTCCTTGCGTCGGAGCCACTCCCATTTTTATCTTTGTATGCAAGAAGATATTTAAAACATTTGCTGCTAAAGTGTTAATGAAAAAACACAGTTTTTGTAAGAAATTGATTTTAATTTAAAAAAAATTTAATTATGAAAGGTAATGAAAGGAAATACATCAATTTCCTTTAAAATGGCTATCTATGATGTTCCAGTCCCCTACTAGCTGAGGAGAAAGAATGGAAAAAAAGAAACCTTTGAACTAGAATATCGTAGTTCAAGTCACTTATCTTGTTTTTCCAGTCAACATATTTTCTTTGTTCTTCAAGCTAAGAGATTGTAAGATTCTTGTATAGAGGTTTCGGACACGGCAGCTCTATATATATAAAAACAAGTTGTAGGCATGTTTGTTTTTTTGTATGTTTTTTTGTGGGACACAAATGACGACCGTGTCCCGGTGTCCCGGTCTGTAATTTATCTTTGAGTGTCCCGGTCGTCATTTATATCTCTCGGTCATTATTTGTATCCCAGTGTCCCAGTCTGTAATTTCTCTTTGAGTGTCCCGGTCGTCATTTATATTCCCTGTGTCTCGGTTTTTAGTTTTCTTTTTCTCCTTTATATTTCAGTTTTTTTCTTTTTTTAGTTTTTTTTTCAGTTTTTAGTTTTTTTAGTTTTTTCTAGTTTTTGTTTTTTGTTTTTTTTTCTTTTTAGTTTTTTTGTAGTTTTTATCTTTTTTTAGTTTTTTTTTTTAGTTTTTTTTTCTTTTTTTGTTTTTAGTTTTTACCTTTTTTTAGTTTTTTTAGTATTTTCTTTTTAGTTTTTTTTCTTCTTTTGTATTAATGCTAAAGCCAAGGTTCGAACCTGGAACCTCTCGGACCTGGAACATAACGCTTTACAAACTCAGCTACTTCGGCTTGAATACATTCGTTTTTGAATTGGTATATGATGTGTCCCGGTCGTCATTTATATTCCCTGTGTCCCGGTCATCATTTATGTCCCGGTGTCCCGGTCTGTAATTTCGTCAGTCGACAAACATGACGTCAGACGACAAACAACTTCATGACGACACACAGCTCAATCCTTATAATGACGTCAGTCGACAAACATGACGTCAGTCGACACACAAACATGACGTCAGTAGATAGACACACAGACAAACAACTTATTTTTATACATATATAGATTTATTATTGTTATTATTATTGTTTATTGGGTCTTGTCTCATTTGGTGGTGCAGGTTGTTGATTTTCACCCATTGTGAATTCGATGCCAATGCCATTTTCTTTAGCTGCCCTTATTGGTCTAGTCTTACATGATGTTCCAGGTATGGATTTGTTAATTGTTCAGGTTGAGGGACAAAAATTTCTTTTTCTTCCATTTTCGTTTTTTTCTTTTTTTTCGTCTTTTGGCGCTACCTTTAAATTAGTTATATCTTCATACTTCGAATTTTCAAAGATATTTGATTATCGAATCAAGTACGATTTGTAACACCGATTGTCTACTAAGCTTCAAACGTTTGGTTTTCTTTTCAAGGTTTTTGAATTGTTGTAGTCGCTTGTTAAAATATATACAAATATTTTTGCAATTACCGGTTTGTTGCTCTTAAATTGATATAATTTAAACTTCGTCATGCATGAAGACCTTCAGTTTTTTCATATAATGCGTGGCAACGTCATTGCAATACTGATGTATATAAAAATGAAACTAAGAACATAATTTCCGAATTAATGCAACAGTGCTTAATTGGGACGAAACCTTCAAAATCATGAGTATTCCTCACAGTGATATGAATTTTAATAATACCAAATACCTTGATACCTTCTATATCAAATAGAAAGTTTATATATGAAACTAAGAACATAATTTCCGAATTAATGCAACAGTGCTTAATTAGGACGAAACCTTCAAAATCATGAGTATTCCTTCACAGTGATATGAATTTAATAATACCAAATACCTTAATACCTTCTATATCAAATAGGAAGTTTATATATGAAACTAACAACATAATTTCCAAATTAGTGCAACAGTACTTAATTAGGACGAAACCTTCAAAATCAAGAGTATTCCTCACAGTGATATGAATTTTAATAATACCAAATACCTTAATACCTTCTATATCAAATAGAAAGTTTATATATGAAACTAACAACATAATTTCCGAATTAGTGCAACAGTACTTAAGACGAAACCTTCAAAATCATGAGTATTCCTTCACAGTGATATGAATTTTAATAATACGAAATACCTTAATACCTTCTATATCAAATAGAAAGTTTGTATATGAAACTAACAACATTATTTCCAAATTAGTGCAACAGTGCTTAATTAGGACGAAACCTTCAAAATCATGAGCATTCATTCACAGTGATATGAATTTTAATAATACCAAATACCTTAATACCTTCTATATCAAATAGAAAGTTTATATATGAAAGTAACAACATAATTTCCAAATTAGTGCAACAGTACTTAAGACGAAACCTTCAAAATCATGAGTATTCCTTCACAGTGATATGAATTTTAATAATACGAAATACCTTAATACCTTCTATATCAAATAGAAAGTTTGTATATGAAACTAACAACATTATTTCCAAATTAGTGCAACAGTGCTTAATTAGGACGAAACCTTCAAAATCATGAGCATTCATTCACAGTGATATGAATTTTAATAATACCAAATACCTTAATACCTTCTATATCAAATGGAAAGTTTATATATGAAACTAACAACATAATTTCCAAATTAGTGCAACAGTGCTTAATTAGGACGAAACCTTCAAAATCAAGAGTATTCCTTCACAGTGATATGAATTTTAATAATACGAAATACCTTAATACCTTCTATATCAAATGGAAAGTTTATATATGAAACTAACAACATAATTTCCAAATTAGTGCAACAGTACTTAATTAGGACGAAACCTTCAAAATCAAGAGTATTCCTTCACAGTGATGTAAATTTTAATAATACCAAATACCTTAATACCTTCTATATCAAATAGAAAGTTAATATATGAAACTAACAACATAATTTCCAAATTAGTGCAACAGACCTTAATTAGGACAAAACCTTCAAAATCATGAGTATTCCTTCACAGTGATATGAATTTTAATAATACCAAATACCTCCGTACCTTCTATATCAAATAGAAAGCTTATATATAAAATATCTTTGAAAATCAAGAACCTGGAATAGATAAAGTGTTGGAAGAAAAAGTTTTTGTCCCACCACCTGATCAATTAACAGATCTAAAACCTGGAACATCATGTAACTAGACCAATAAGGGCAGCTAAAGGAAATGGCATTGACATTGTATTCACAACGGGTGAAAATCAACAACCTGGACCATTAAATCAAATAAGACCTAAAAAACGAATACTTACAAGATTTATAAACGGTAATTCCTTGGAAGAAAGAGAAGTTTTTGTCCCACCACCTGAAGAATTAACAATCTACAACATTGAACGTCATGCAAGACAAGACCAATAAGGGCTGCTAAAGGGATGGGCATTGGCATTGAATTGACAATGCGTCAAAATCAACAACCTGGACCATCAAATGAGACAAGACCCAAAAAGCGGAAATTTATGAGCGTTATAAATGATAATTCGTTAGAAGAAAAAAAAATTCTTCCACCACCTGAACAATTAGCAGATGTCTAATTATTGACTTAGGAGTTAGTGGCTACTGCTGCAACCTGGATCTTCGATTCGTCAAGTGGGAGGACATCAATGTCAAAAATTAATATAACTGGCCGATGATCACTCGTTCTTAATTTAGCCGATCCATAATATATTGAATTATAAGTCAAGTTCTTTTTTCGTTTCCTGACTAAGACACGTTGCTCCTGACTAAGAAACGTAATATTAGCTTCTTGATAATCTTGGGAAATGCCATCTGGTTCACGGGATCTCTCCAATTGATCGTATTTTAACAGTTCTGGCCAGTTTGTATGCACAGCTAGTTTTTCTGCTGTTTCTTTAGGCATTTCCAAGCGATAATTGAGATCGCCAAGCCAAATTACGTAATCATGAGAATGAAGGTCTATTGCGTATGGGGAAGAGAGGTTTTTAGCGATTTCAATAATGTTTTTATTTCTCTCAAGCAGTCTATTTTCGAAAGCTGTCTGATGACTACACGCAAAAGCAAATGATGTTGAATGCAAAAGGAATCGGACAAATACGGCACCTTTAGAGCTTGGTGTTGTCCTAGGGCTTACATCGATTGCGTCTGCTGAAACGTTGGCAACATATTTAAATAAACACTCTTTTATAAAAATGTACAGACGCTTTTTCTGTAGCTCTACTGAGATTAAGCATTTATAGATGCCCACCTTTGTTAGGATTTTTTGAATTGAATTTTGTAGAACCATATGGCCTAGACTTTTATCGTCTATAATGCTTCCGATGGTAGGATCATCTACTTCTTGGAATCCCACGGCATATATATCAACATCTTTGTATGCTTCCTTTTTTTTTGAATCGATTGTTTCTTTGTCACCAAGGAGCCAATTTTCTAATGGCATAGATACAACATCTGTACTGCTTTTGTTCTTTACGTTGTACGAACATGCTGCTATGCGAATTTGAAGGGTTGTTTTACTTTGTTGATTTGCGGCCATAATATCTTTTTGATTGTATAAAATTCTTCTCATAAAATGACTTGAGAGTTAAAGTCATGCGTCGAATAGCAAGAACCTAACAAAAACAAAGCTAACTTTAACATTTTAAAGTATTTTTTTTATTTGGAACTGAAAAATCATAATTATTACTAAGACAACTTAAATATTTTTGCAGTTTACATAATAACCTTAGCGATTCTGAACTGAGAACGAAAATAAAATTCATTTTGATTTTTTTTTTTCTATAGAAATAAAACACGCCGTCATAGAGATCCTCAGTTTTGGAGTTAAGCCAAAGAAAAGCTTGGTTCTAGGACACAATTATAAATTTGAACTGAGAGATGAAATAAAATTATTTTATTTAAAATTCTAGTTTCATTGGACAAATCCGATTTTTGTTAAACCCTAAAAAAGATATTTCATTTTATACAACTATATCTATATGCTTTTGATAATTTTAAAAATCCCATTTTTATTATTTAAGAATTAACGACGCTTCTTGACTACTAAGGTCCTTGCGTCGGAGCCACTCCCATTTTTATCTTTGTATGCAAGAAGATATTTAAAACATTTGCTGCTAAAGTGTTAATGAAAAAACACAGTTTTTGTAAGAAATTGATTTTAATTTAAAAAAAATTTAATTATGAAAGGTAATGAAAGGAAATACATCAATTTCCTTTAAAATGGCTATCTATGATGTTCCAGTCCCCTACTAGCTGAGGAGAAAGAATGGAAAAAAAGAAACCTTTGAACTAGAATATCGTAGTTCAAGTCACTTATCTTGTTTTTCCAGTCAACATATTTTCTTTGTTCTTCAAGCTAAGAGATTGTAAGATTCTTGTATAGAGGTTTCGGACACGGCAGCTCTATATATATAAAAACAAGTTGTAGGCATGTTTGTTTTTTTGTATGTTTTTTTGTGGGACACAAATGACGACCGTGTCCCGGTGTCCCGGTCTGTAATTTATCTTTGAGTGTCCCGGTCGTCATTTATATCTCTCGGTCATTATTTGTATCCCAGTGTCCCAGTCTGTAATTTCTCTTTGAGTGTCCCGGTCGTCATTTATATTCCCTGTGTCTCGGTTTTTAGTTTTCTTTTTCTCCTTTATATTTCAGTTTTTTTCTTTTTTTAGTTTTTTTTTTCAGTTTTTAGTTTTTTTAGTTTTTTCTAGTTTTTGTTTTTTGTTTTTTTTTCTTTTTAGTTTTTTTGTAGTTTTTATCTTTTTTTAGTTTTTTTTTTTAGTTTTTTTTTCTTTTTTTGTTTTTAGTTTTTACCTTTTTTTAGTTTTTTTAGTATTTTCTTTTTAGTTTTTTTTCTTCTTTTGTATTAATGCTAAAGCCAAGGTTCGAACCTGGAACCTCTCGGACCTGGAACATAACGCTTTACAAACTCAGCTACTTCGGCTTGAATACATTCGTTTTTGAATTGGTATATGATGTGTCCCGGTCGTCATTTATATTCCCTGTGTCCCGGTCATCATTTATGTCCCGGTGTCCCGGTCTGTAATTTCGTCAGTCGACAAACATGACGTCAGACGACAAACAACTTCATGACGACACACAGCTCAATCCTTATAATGACGTCAGTCGACAAACATGACGTCAGTCGACACACAAACATGACGTCAGTAGATAGACACACAGACAAACAACTTATTTTTATACATATATAGATTTATTATTGTTATTATTATTGTTTATTGGGTCTTGTCTCATTTGGTGGTGCAGGTTGTTGATTTTCACCCATTGTGAATTCGATGCCAATGCCATTTTCTTTAGCTGCCCTTATTGGTCTAGTCTTACATGATGTTCCAGGTATGGATTTGTTAATTGTTCAGGTTGAGGGACAAAAATTTCTTTTTCTTCCATTTTCGTTTTTTTCTTTTTTTTCGTCTTTTGGCGCTACCTTTAAATTAGTTATATCTTCATACTTCGAATTTTCAAAGATATTTGATTATCGAATCAAGTACGATTTGTAACACCGATTGTCTACTAAGCTTCAAACGTTTGGTTTTCTTTTCAAGGTTTTTGAATTGTTGTAGTCGCTTGTTAAAATATATACAAATATTTTTGCAATTACCGGTTTGTTGCTCTTAAATTGATATAATTTAAACTTCGTCATGCATGAAGACCTTCAGTTTTTTCATATAATGCGTGGCAACGTCATTGCAATACTGATGTATATAAAAATGAAACTAAGAACATAATTTCCGAATTAATGCAACAGTGCTTAATTGGGACGAAACCTTCAAAATCATGAGTATTCCTCACAGTGATATGAATTTTAATAATACCAAATACCTTGATACCTTCTATATCAAATAGAAAGTTTATATATGAAACTAAGAACATAATTTCCGAATTAATGCAACAGTGCTTAATTAGGACGAAACCTTCAAAATCATGAGTATTCCTTCACAGTGATATGAATTTAATAATACCAAATACCTTAATACCTTCTATATCAAATAGGAAGTTTATATATGAAACTAACAACATAATTTCCAAATTAGTGCAACAGTACTTAATTAGGACGAAACCTTCAAAATCAAGAGTATTCCTCACAGTGATATGAATTTTAATAATACCAAATACCTTAATACCTTCTATATCAAATAGAAAGTTTATATATGAAACTAACAACATAATTTCCGAATTAGTGCAACAGTACTTAAGACGAAACCTTCAAAATCATGAGTATTCCTTCACAGTGATATGAATTTTAATAATACGAAATACCTTAATACCTTCTATATCAAATAGAAAGTTTGTATATGAAACTAACAACATTATTTCCAAATTAGTGCAACAGTGCTTAATTAGGACGAAACCTTCAAAATCATGAGCATTCATTCACAGTGATATGAATTTTAATAATACCAAATACCTTAATACCTTCTATATCAAATAGAAAGTTTATATATGAAAGTAACAACATAATTTCCAAATTAGTGCAACAGTACTTAAGACGAAACCTTCAAAATCATGAGTATTCCTTCACAGTGATATGAATTTTAATAATACGAAATACCTTAATACCTTCTATATCAAATAGAAAGTTTGTATATGAAACTAACAACATTATTTCCAAATTAGTGCAACAGTGCTTAATTAGGACGAAACCTTCAAAATCATGAGCATTCATTCACAGTGATATGAATTTTAATAATACCAAATACCTTAATACCTTCTATATCAAATGGAAAGTTTATATATGAAACTAACAACATAATTTCCAAATTAGTGCAACAGTGCTTAATTAGGACGAAACCTTCAAAATCAAGAGTATTCCTTCACAGTGATATGAATTTTAATAATACGAAATACCTTAATACCTTCTATATCAAATGGAAAGTTTATATATGAAACTAACAACATAATTTCCAAATTAGTGCAACAGTACTTAATTAGGACGAAACCTTCAAAATCAAGAGTATTCCTTCACAGTGATGTAAATTTTAATAATACCAAATACCTTAATACCTTCTATATCAAATAGAAAGTTAATATATGAAACTAACAACATAATTTCCAAATTAGTGCAACAGACCTTAATTAGGACAAAACCTTCAAAATCATGAGTATTCCTTCACAGTGATATGAATTTTAATAATACCAAATACCTCCGTACCTTCTATATCAAATAGAAAGCTTATATATAAAATATCTTTGAAAATCAAGAACCTGGAATAGATAAAGTGTTGGAAGAAAAAGTTTTTGTCCCACCACCTGATCAATTAACAGATCTAAAACCTGGAACATCATGTAACTAGACCAATAAGGGCAGCTAAAGGAAATGGCATTGACATTGTATTCACAACGGGTGAAAATCAACAACCTGGACCATTAAATCAAATAAGACCTAAAAAACGAATACTTACAAGATTTATAAACGGTAATTCCTTGGAAGAAAGAGAAGTTTTTGTCCCACCACCTGAAGAATTAACAATCTACAACATTGAACGTCATGCAAGACAAGACCAATAAGGGCTGCTAAAGGGATGGCATTGGCATTGAATTGACAATGCGTCAAAATCAACAACCTGGACCATCAAATGAGACAAGACCCAAAAAGCGGAAATTTATGAGCGTTATAAATGATAATTCGTTAGAAGAAAAAAAAATTCTTCCACCACCTGAACAATTAGCAGATGTCTAATTATTGACTTAGGAGTTAGTGGCTACTGCTGCAACCTGGATCTTCGATTCGTCAAGTGGGAGGACATCAATGTCAAAAATTAATATAACTGGCCGATGATCACTCGTTCTTAATTTAGCCGATCCATAATATATTGAATTATAAGTCAAGTTCTTTTTTCGTTTCCTGACTAAGACACGTTGCTCCTGACTAAGAAACGTAATATTAGCTTCTTGATAATCTTGGGAAATGCCATCTGGTTCACGGGATCTCTCCAATCGATCGTATTTTAACAGTTCTGGCCAGTTTGTATGCACAGCTAGTTTTTCTGCTGTTTCTTTAGGCATTTCCAAGCGATAATTGAGATCGCCAAGCCAAATTACGTAATCATGAGAATGAAGGTCTATTGCGTATGGGGAAGAGAGGTTTTTAGCGATTTCAATAATGTTTTTATTTCTCTCAAGCAGTCTATTTTCGAAAGCTGTCTGATGACTACACGCAAAAGCAAATGATGTTGAATGCAAAAGGAATCGGACAAATACGGCACCTTTAGAGCTTGGTGTTGTCCTAGGGCTTACATCGATTGCGTCTGCTGAAACGTTGGCAACATATTTAAATAAACACTCTTTTATAAAAATGTACAGACGCTTTTTCTGTAGCTCTACTGAGATTAAGCATTTATAGATGCCCACCTTTGTTAGGATTTTTTGAATTGAATTTTGTAGAACCATATGGCCTAGACTTTTATCGTCTATAATGCTTCCGATGGTAGGATCATCTACTTCTTGGAATCCCACGGCATATATATCAACATCTTTGTATGCTTCCTTTTTTTTTGAATCGATTGTTTCTTTGTCACCAAGGAGCCAATTTTCTAATGGCATAGATACAACATCTGTACTGCTTTTGTTCTTTACGTTGTACGAACATGCTGCTATGCGAATTTGAAGGGTTGTTTTACTTTGTTGATTTGCGGCCATAATATCTTTTTGATTGTATAAAATTTGATTGATTTGATTGATTATCGAATCAAGTACGATTTGTAACACCGATTGTCTACTAAGCTTCAAACGTTTGGTTTTCTTTTCAAGGTTTTTGAATTGTTGTAGTCGCTTGTTAAAATATATACAAATATTTTTGCAATTACCGGTTTGTTGCTCTTAAATTGATATAATTTAAACTTCGTCATGCATGAAGACCTTCAGTTTTTTCATATAATGCGTGGCAACGTCATTGCAATACTGATGTATATAAAAATGAAACTAAGAACATAATTTCCGAATTAATGCAACAGTGCTTAATTGGGACGAAACCTTCAAAATCATGAGTATTCCTCACAGTGATATGAATTTTAATAATACCAAATACCTTGATACCTTCTATATCAAATAGAAAGTTTATATATGAAACTAAGAACATAATTTCCGAATTAATGCAACAGTGCTTAATTAGGACGAAACCTTCAAAATCATGAGTATTCCTTCACAGTGATATGAATTTAATAATACCAAATACCTTAATACCTTCTATATCAAATAGGAAGTTTATATATGAAACTAACAACATAATTTCCAAATTAGTGCAACAGTACTTAATTAGGACGAAACCTTCAAAATCAAGAGTATTCCTCACAGTGATATGAATTTTAATAATACCAAATACCTTAATACCTTCTATATCAAATAGAAAGTTTATATATGAAACTAACAACATAATTTCCGAATTAGTGCAACAGTACTTAAGACGAAACCTTCAAAATCATGAGTATTCCTTCACAGTGATATGAATTTTAATAATACGAAATACCTTAATACCTTCTATATCAAATAGAAAGTTTGTATATGAAACTAACAACATTATTTCCAAATTAGTGCAACAGTGCTTAATTAGGACGAAACCTTCAAAATCATGAGCATTCATTCACAGTGATATGAATTTTAATAATACCAAATACCTTAATACCTTCTATATCAAATAGAAAGTTTATATATGAAAGTAACAACATAATTTCCAAATTAGTGCAACAGTACTTAAGACGAAACCTTCAAAATCATGAGTATTCCTTCACAGTGATAGGAATTTTAATAATACGAAATACCTTAATACCTTCTATATCAAATAGAAAGTTTGTATATGAAACTAACAACATTATTTCCAAATTAGTGCAACAGTGCTTAATTAGGACGAAACCTTCAAAATCATGAGCATTCATTCACAGTGATATGAATTTTAATAATACCAAATACCTTAATACCTTCTATATCAAATGGAAAGTTTATATATGAAACTAACAACATAATTTCCAAATTAGTGCAACAGTGCTTAATTAGGACGAAACCTTCAAAATCAAGAGTATTCCTTCACAGTGATATGAATTTTAATAATACGAAATACCTTAATACCTTCTATATCAAATGGAAAGTTTATATATGAAACTAACAACATAATTTCCAAATTAGTGCAACAGTACTTAATTAGGACGAAACCTTCAAAATCAAGAGTATTCCTTCACAGTGATGTAAATTTTAATAATACCAAATACCTTAATACCTTCTATATCAAATAGAAAGTTAATATATGAAACTAACAACATAATTTCCAAATTAGTGCAACAGACCTTAATTAGGACAAAACCTTCAAAATCATGAGTATTCCTTCACAGTGATATGAATTTTAATAATACCAAATACCTCCGTACCTTCTATATCAAATAGAAAGCTTATATATAAAATATCTTTGAAAATCAAGAACCTGGAATAGATAAAGTGTTGGAAGAAAAAGTTTTTGTCCCACCACCTGATCAATTAACAGATCTAAAACCTGGAACATCATGTAACTAGACCAATAAGGGCAGCTAAAGGAAATGGCATTGACATTGTATTCACAACGGGTGAAAATCAACAACCTGGACCATTAAATCAAATAAGACCTAAAAAACGAATACTTACAAGATTTATAAACGGTAATTCCTTGGAAGAAAGAGAAGTTTTTGTCCCACCACCTGAAGAATTAACAATCTACAACATTGAACGTCATGCAAGACAAGACCAATAAGGGCTGCTAAAGGGATGGGCATTGGCATTGAATTGACAATGCGTCAAAATCAACAACCTGGACCATCAAATGAGACAAGACCCAAAAAGCGGAAATTTATGAGCGTTATAAATGATAATTCGTTAGAAGAAAAAAAAATTCTTCCACCACCTGAACAATTAGCAGATGTCTAATTATTGACTTAGGAGTTAGTGGCTACTGCTGCAACCTGGATCTTCGATTCGTCAAGTGGGAGGACATCAATGTCAAAAATTAATATAACTGGCCGATGATCACTCGTTCTTAATTTAGCCGATCCGTAATATATTGAATTATAAGTCAAGTTCTTTTTTCGTTTCCTGACTAAGACACGTTGCTCCTGACTAAGAAACGTAATATTAGCTTCTTGATAATCTTGGGAAATGCCATCTGGTTCACGGGATCTCTCCAATTGATCGTATTTTAACAGTTCTGGCCAGTTTGTATGCACAGCTAGTTTTTCTGCTGTTTCTTTAGGCATTTCCAAGCGATAATTGAGATCGCCAAGCCAAATTACGTAATCATGAGAATGAAGGTCTATTGCGTATGGGGAAGAGAGGTTTTTAGCGATTTCAATAATGTTTTTATTTCTCTCAAGCAGTCTATTTTCGAAAGCTGTCTGATGACTACACGCAAAAGCAAATGATGTTGAATGCAAAAGGAATCGGACAAATACGGCACCTTTAGAGCTTGGTGTTGTCCTAGGGCTTACATCGATTGCGTCTGCTGAAACGTTGGCAACATATTTAAATAAACACTCTTTTATAAAAATGTACAGACGCTTTTTCTGTAGCTCTACTGAGATTAAGCATTTATAGATGCCCACCTTTGTTAGGATTTTTTGAATTGAATTTTGTAGAACCATATGGCCTAGACTTTTATCGTCTATAATGCTTCCGATGGTAGGATCATCTACTTCTTGGAATCCCACGGCATATATATCAACATCTTTGTATGCTTCCTTTTTTTTTGAATCGATTGTTTCTTTGTCACCAAGGAGCCAATTTTCTAATGGCATAGATACAACATCTGTACTGCTTTTGTTCTTTACGTTGTACGAACATGCTGCTATGCGAATTTGAAGGGTTGTTTTACTTTGTTGATTTGCGGCCATAATATCTTTTTGATTGTATAAAATTCTTCTCATAAAATGACTTGAGAGTTAAAGTCATGCGTCGAATAGCAAGAACCTAACAAAAACAAAGCTAACTTTAACATTTTAAAGTATTTTTTTTATTTGGAACTGAAAAATCATAATTATTACTAAGACAACTTAAATATTTTTGCAGTTTACATAATAACCTTAGCGATTCTGAACTGAGAACGAAAATAAAATTCATTTTGATTTTTTTTTTTCTATAGAAATAAAACACGCCGTCATAGAGATCCTCAGTTTTGGAGTTAAGCCAAAGAAAAGCTTGGTTCTAGGACACAATTATAAATTTGAACTGAGAGATGAAATAAAATTATTTTATTTAAAATTCTAGTTTCATTGGACAAATCCGATTTTTGTTAAACCCTAAAAAAGATATTTCATTTTATACAACTACTAGCTGTTGGGGTGGCGCTTCGCGCCACCCCAACACCTAGTTGGTGGGGGCGCTTCGCGCCCCCCCCCAAGCCCCCCCGCGCGCGTAAGTCGTTACGCGCCATAATAGTTACGCGCCATTGTAGTTGTGTCCCTATGTCCCACCTGTGAATATAGATAGATATATATATATATGGTTTTAACTACGTAAAACTTGCGAATATACAACATTCTTTGCTGTCCCATTGTCTTTGCATATAAATAGATTGTCAGGTTTACCGACTCTTGAACATGCAACATATAATGGTCCATGGGAAAACAATCTGTATTCAGATCTATACCTCATGATTCTAATGATTGCCCTTGAGCTTTGTTGATGGTGATTGCTAATCGACCATTCCCTGTCCCGGTGTCCCGGTCGTCATTTACATCCCCCTGTTTCCTCCGGTGTCCCCGTTGTAGTTGTGTCCCTGTGTCCCGGTCGTCATTTATATTCCCTGTGTCCCGGTCGTCATTTGTATCCCGGTGTCCCGGTCTGTATATACATTCGTTTTTTAGTTTTGTTTTTCTCCTTTATTTTTTTCCTTTTTTTTTTCTTTTTTAGCTTATTTAGATTTTTAGATTTTTTAGTTTTTTTATTAGTTTTTAGTTTTTTTTTCTTTTTAGTTTTTTTGTCCCGGTCGTCATTTATATCCCCCTGTTTCCCCCGGTGTCCCCGTTGTAGTTGTGTCCCTGTGTCCCGGTCGTCATTTATATTCCCTCTGTCCCGGTCGTCATTTGTATCCCGGTGTACCGGTCTGTATATACATTCGTTTTTTAGTTTTGTTTTTCTCCTTTATTTTTTTCCTTTTTTTTTCTTTTTTAGTTTATTTAGATTTTTAGATTTTTTAGTTTTTTTATTAGTTTTTAGTTTTTTTTTCTTTTTAGTTTTTTTGTAGTTTTTACCTTCTTTTTAGTTTTGTTAATTTTTTTTTTTTACTTATGTCCTGGTCGTCATTTATACTCCCTATGTCCCGGTGCTTTGTTGATTGCTAATCGAACATTCCTTTTGTCCTGGTCGCTTTCTCTTTGAGTGTTGTCATTTATTTTTTTCTTTTTTAGTTCTTTTAGTTTTTACCTTTTTTAGTTTTTTTTAGTTTTTTAGATGAAAATTTTTTTTAGTTTTTTCCTTTTTTTCTTTTTAGTTTTTTATTGGTTTTTACCTTTATGTTAGCTTATTTTTCAGTTTTTTCCTTTTTTTATTAGTTTTTAGTTTTTTTGTAGTTTTTGCCTTTTTTTAGTTTTTTCAGTTTTTTTTTAGTTTTTTATTGGTTTTTACCTTTATTTTAGCTTATTTTTCAGTTTTTTCCTTTTTTTTATTTTTTTTTAGTTTTTAGTTTTTTTAGTTTTTTACCTTTTTTTAGTTTTTTTAGTTTTTTTAGTTTTTTAGCTTTTTTATTTTTTTTATTAGTTTTTAGTTTTTTTTGTAGTTTTTGCCTTTTTTTTAGTTTTTTTTAGTTTTTTAGCTTTTTTATTAGTTTTTAGTTTTTTTGTAGTTTTTGCCTTTTTTTAGTTTGACAACTTATTTTTATATATATAGATAGTTTTTTTTTTTTTACTTATGTCCTGGTCGTCATTTATACTCCCTGTGTCCCGGTGCTTTGTTGATTGCTAATCGAACATTCCTTTTGTCCTGGTCGCTTTCTCTTTGAGTGTCGTCATTTATTAGTTTTTTCCTTTTTTTCTTTTTAGTTTTTTATTGGTTTTTACCTTTATTTTAGCTTATTTTTCAGTTTTTTCCTTTTTTTTAGTTTTTTTTTATTTTTTATTTTTTTTAGTTTTTTACCTTTTTTTAGTTTTTTTAGTTTTTTTAGTTTTTTAGCTTTTTTACTTTTTTTATTAGTTTTTAGTTTTTTTTTGTAGTTTTTGCCTTTTTTTTAGTTTTTTCAGTTTTTTTTTTAGTTTTTTATTGGTTTTTACCTTTATAGTTTTTTTAGTTTTTTAGCTTTTTTATTTTTTTTATTAGTTTTTAGTTTTTTTTGTAGTTTTTGCCTTTTTTAGTTTTTTCAGTTTTGACGTCACCTGATCCAGTTTTTTCAGGTGACGTCACCTGACACATCCATCCACACATCCACAGACAGACAGACAACTTATTTTTATATATATAGATATCTATATGCTTTTGATAATTTTAAAAATCCCATTTTTATTATTTAAGAATTAACGACGCTTCTTGACTACTAAGGTCCTTGCGTCGGAGCCACTCCCATTTTTATCTTTGTATGCAAGAAGATATTTAAAACATTTGCTGCTAAAGTGTTAATGAAAAAACACAGTTTTTGTAAGAAATTGATTTTAATTTAAAAAAAATTTAATTATGAAAGGTAATGAAAGGAAATACATCAATTTCCTTTAAAATGGCTATCTATGATGTTCCAGTCCCCTACTAGCTGAGGAGAAAGAATGGAAAAAAAGAAACCTTTGAACTAGAATATCGTAGTTCAAGTCACTTATCTTGTTTTTCCAGTCAACATATTTTCTTTGTTCTTCAAGCTAAGAGATTGTAAGATTCTTGTATAGAGGTTTCGGACACGGCAGCTCTATATATATAAAAACAAGTTGTAGGCATGTTTGTTTTTTTGTATGTTTTTTTGTGGGACACAAATGACGACCGTGTCCCGGTGTCCCGGTCTGTAATTTATCTTTGAGTGTCCCGGTCGTCATTTATATCTCTCGGTCATTATTTGTATCCCAGTGTCCCAGTCTGTAATTTCTCTTTGAGTGTCCCGGTCGTCATTTATATTCCCTGTGTCTCGGTTTTTAGTTTTCTTTTTCTCCTTTATATTTCAGTTTTTTTCTTTTTTTAGTTTTTTTTTTCAGTTTTTAGTTTTTTTAGTTTTTTCTAGTTTTTGTTTTTTGTTTTTTTTTCTTTTTAGTTTTTTTGTAGTTTTTATCTTTTTTTAGTTTTTTTTTTTAGTTTTTTTTTCTTTTTTTGTTTTTAGTTTTTACCTTTTTTTAGTTTTTTTAGTATTTTCTTTTTAGTTTTTTTTCTTCTTTTGTATTAATGCTAAAGCCAAGGTTCGAACCTGGAACCTCTCGGACCTGGAACATAACGCTTTACAAACTCAGCTACTTCGGCTTGAATACATTCGTTTTTGAATTGGTATATGATGTGTCCCGGTCGTCATTTATATTCCCTGTGTCCCGGTCATCATTTATGTCCCGGTGTCCCGGTCTGTAATTTCGTCAGTCGACAAACATGACGTCAGACGACAAACAACTTCATGACGACACACAGCTCAATCCTTATAATGACGTCAGTCGACAAACATGACGTCAGTCGACACACAAACATGACGTCAGTAGATAGACACACAGACAAACAACTTATTTTTATACATATATAGATTTATTATTGTTATTATTATTGTTTATTGGGTCTTGTCTCATTTGGTGGTGCAGGTTGTTGAATTTCACCCATTGTGAATTCGATGCCAATGCCATTTTCTTTAGCTGCCCTTATTGGTCTAGTCTTACATGATGTTCCAGGTATGGATTTGTTAATTGTTCAGGTTGAGGGACAAAAATTTCTTTTTCTTCCATTTTCGTTTTTTTCTTTTTTTTCGTCTTTTGGCGCTACCTTTAAATTAGTTATATCTTCATACTTCGAATTTTCAAAGATATTTGATTATCGAATCAAGTACGATTTGTAACACCGATTGTCTACTAAGCTTCAAACGTTTGGTTTTCTTTTCAAGGTTTTTGAATTGTTGTAGTCGCTTGTTAAAATATATACAAATATTTTTGCAATTACCGGTTTGTTGCTCTTAAATTGATATAATTTAAACTTCGTCATGCATGAAGACCTTCAGTTTTTTCATATAATGCGTGGCAACGTCATTGCAATACTGATGTATATAAAAATGAAACTAAGAACATAATTTCCGAATTAATGCAACAGTGCTTAATTGGGACGAAACCTTCAAAATCATGAGTATTCCTCACAGTGATATGAATTTTAATAATACCAAATACCTTGATACCTTCTATATCAAATAGAAAGTTTATATATGAAACTAAGAACATAATTTCCGAATTAATGCAACAGTGCTTAATTAGGACGAAACCTTCAAAATCATGAGTATTCCTTCACAGTGATATGAATTTAATAATACCAAATACCTTAATACCTTCTATATCAAATAGGAAGTTTATATATGAAACTAACAACATAATTTCCAAATTAGTGCAACAGTACTTAATTAGGACGAAACCTTCAAAATCAAGAGTATTCCTCACAGTGATATGAATTTTAATAATACCAAATACCTTAATACCTTCTATATCAAATAGAAAGTTTATATATGAAACTAACAACATAATTTCCGAATTAGTGCAACAGTACTTAAGACGAAACCTTCAAAATCATGAGTATTCCTTCACAGTGATATGAATTTTAATAATACGAAATACCTTAATACCTTCTATATCAAATAGAAAGTTTGTATATGAAACTAACAACATTATTTCCAAATTAGTGCAACAGTGCTTAATTAGGACGAAACCTTCAAAATCATGAGCATTCATTCACAGTGATATGAATTTTAATAATACCAAATACCTTAATACCTTCTATATCAAATAGAAAGTTTATATATGAAAGTAACAACATAATTTCCAAATTAGTGCAACAGTACTTAAGACGAAACCTTCAAAATCATGAGTATTCCTTCACAGTGATATGAATTTTAATAATACGAAATACCTTAATACCTTCTATATCAAATAGAAAGTTTGTATATGAAACTAACAACATTATTTCCAAATTAGTGCAACAGTGCTTAATTAGGACGAAACCTTCAAAATCATGAGCATTCATTCACAGTGATATGAATTTTAATAATACCAAATACCTTAATACCTTCTATATCAAATGGAAAGTTTATATATGAAACTAACAACATAATTTCCAAATTAGTGCAACAGTGCTTAATTAGGACGAAACCTTCAAAATCAAGAGTATTCCTTCACAGTGATATGAATTTTAATAATACGAAATACCTTAATACCTTCTATATCAAATGGAAAGTTTATATATGAAACTAACAACATAATTTCCAAATTAGTGCAACAGTACTTAATTAGGACGAAACCTTCAAAATCAAGAGTATTCCTTCACAGTGATGTAAATTTTAATAATACCAAATACCTTAATACCTTCTATATCAAATAGAAAGTTAATATATGAAACTAACAACATAATTTCCAAATTAGTGCAACAGACCTTAATTAGGACAAAACCTTCAAAATCATGAGTATTCCTTCACAGTGATATGAATTTTAATAATACCAAATACCTCCGTACCTTCTATATCAAATAGAAAGCTTATATATAAAATATCTTTGAAAATCAAGAACCTGGAATAGATAAAGTGTTGGAAGAAAAAGTTTTTGTCCCACCACCTGATCAATTAACAGATCTAAAACCTGGAACATCATGTAACTAGACCAATAAGGGCAGCTAAAGGAAATGGCATTGACATTGTATTCACAACGGGTGAAAATCAACAACCTGGACCATTAAATCAAATAAGACCTAAAAAACGAATACTTACAAGATTTATAAACGGTAATTCCTTGGAAGAAAGAGAAGTTTTTGTCCCACCACCTGAAGAATTAACAATCTACAACATTGAACGTCATGCAAGACAAGACCAATAAGGGCTGCTAAAGGGATGGGCATTGGCATTGAATTGACAATGCGTCAAAATCAACAACCTGGACCATCAAATGAGACAAGACCCAAAAAGCGGAAATTTATGAGCGTTATAAATGATAATTCGTTAGAAGAAAAAAAAATTCTTCCACCACCTGAACAATTAGCAGATGTCTAATTATTGACTTAGGAGTTAGTGGCTACTGCTGCAACCTGGATCTTCGATTCGTCAAGTGGGAGGACATCAATGTCAAAAATTAATATAACTGGCCGATGATCACTCGTTCTTAATTTAGCCGATCCATAATATATTGAATTATAAGTCAAGTTCTTTTTTCGTTTCCTGACTAAGACACGTTGCTCCTGACTAAGAAACGTAATATTAGCTTCTTGATAATCTTGGGAAATGCCATCTGGTTCACGGGATCTCTCCAATTGATCGTATTTTAACAGTTCTGGCCAGTTTGTATGCACAGCTAGTTTTTCTGCTGTTTCTTTAGGCATTTCCAAGCGATAATTGAGATCGCCAAGCCAAATTACGTAATCATGAGAATGAAGGTCTATTGCGTATGGGGAAGAGAGGTTTTTAGCGATTTCAATAATGTTTTTATTTCTCTCAAGCAGTCTATTTTCGAAAGCTGTCTGATGACTACACGCAAAAGCAAATGATGTTGAATGCAAAAGGAATCGGACAAATACGGCACCTTTAGAGCTTGGTGTTGTCCTAGGGCTTACATCGATTGCGTCTGCTGAAACGTTGGCAACATATTTAAATAAACACTCTTTTATAAAAATGTACAGACGCTTTTTCTGTAGCTCTACTGAGATTAAGCATTTATAGATCCCCACCTTTGTTAGGATTTTTTGAATTGAATTTTGTAGAACCATATGGCCTAGACTTTTATCGTCTATAATGCTTCCGATGGTAGGATCATCTACTTCTTGGAATCCCACGGCATATATATCAACATCTTTGTATGCTTCCTTTTTTTTTGAATCGATTGTTTCTTTGTCACCAAGGAGCCAATTTTCTAATGGCATAGATACAACATCTGTACTGCTTTTGTTCTTTACGTTGTACGAACATGCTGCTATGCGAATTTGAAGGGTTGTTTTACTTTGTTGATTTGCGGCCATAATATCTTTTTGATTGTATAAAATTTGATTGATTTGATTGATTATCGAATCAAGTACGATTTGTAACACCGATTGTCTACTAAGCTTCAAACGTTTGGTTTTCTTTTCAAGGTTTTTGAATTGTTGTAGTCGCTTGTTAAAATATATACAAATATTTTTGCAATTACCGGTTTGTTGCTCTTAAATTGATATAATTTAAACTTCGTCATGCATGAAGACCTTCAGTTTTTTCATATAATGCGTGGCAACGTCATTGCAATACTGATGTATATAAAAATGAAACTAAGAACATAATTTCCGAATTAATGCAACAGTGCTTAATTGGGACGAAACCTTCAAAATCATGAGTATTCCTCACAGTGATATGAATTTTAATAATACCAAATACCTTGATACCTTCTATATCAAATAGAAAGTTTATATATGAAACTAAGAACATAATTTCCGAATTAATGCAACAGTGCTTAATTAGGACGAAACCTTCAAAATCATGAGTATTCCTTCACAGTGATATGAATTTAATAATACCAAATACCTTAATACCTTCTATATCAAATAGGAAGTTTATATATGAAACTAACAACATAATTTCCAAATTAGTGCAACAGTACTTAATTAGGACGAAACCTTCAAAATCAAGAGTATTCCTCACAGTGATATGAATTTTAATAATACCAAATACCTTAATACCTTCTATATCAAATAGAAAGTTTATATATGAAACTAACAACATAATTTCCGAATTAGTGCAACAGTACTTAAGACGAAACCTTCAAAATCATGAGTATTCCTTCACAGTGATATGAATTTTAATAATACGAAATACCTTAATACCTTCTATATCAAATAGAAAGTTTGTATATGAAACTAACAACATTATTTCCAAATTAGTGCAACAGTGCTTAATTAGGACGAAACCTTCAAAATCATGAGCATTCATTCACAGTGATATGAATTTTAATAATACCAAATACCTTAATACCTTCTATATCAAATAGAAAGTTTATATATGAAAGTAACAACATAATTTCCAAATTAGTGCAACAGTACTTAAGACGAAACCTTCAAAATCATGAGTATTCCTTCACAGTGATATGAATTTTAATAATACGAAATACCTTAATACCTTCTATATCAAATAGAAAGTTTGTATATGAAACTAACAACATTATTTCCAAATTAGTGCAACAGTGCTTAATTAGGACGAAACCTTCAAAATCATGAGCATTCATTCACAGTGATATGAATTTTAATAATACCAAATACCTTAATACCTTCTATATCAAATGGAAAGTTTATATATGAAACTAACAACATAATTTCCAAATTAGTGCAACAGTGCTTAATTAGGACGAAACCTTCAAAATCAAGAGTATTCCTTCACAGTGATATGAATTTTAATAATACGAAATACCTTAATACCTTCTATATCAAATGGAAAGTTTATATATGAAACTAACAACATAATTTCCAAATTAGTGCAACAGTACTTAATTAGGACGAAACCTTCAAAATCAAGAGTATTCCTTCACAGTGATGTAAATTTTAATAATACCAAATACCTTAATACCTTCTATATCAAATAGAAAGTTAATATATGAAACTAACAACATAATTTCCAAATTAGTGCAACAGACCTTAATTAGGACAAAACCTTCAAAATCATGAGTATTCCTTCACAGTGATATGAATTTTAATAATACCAAATACCTCCGTACCTTCTATATCAAATAGAAAGCTTATATATAAAATATCTTTGAAAATCAAGAACCTGGAATAGATAAAGTGTTGGAAGAAAAAGTTTTTGTCCCACCACCTGATCAATTAACAGATCTAAAACCTGGAACATCATGTAACTAGACCAATAAGGGCAGCTAAAGGAAATGGCATTGACATTGTATTCACAACGGGTGAAAATCAACAACCTGGACCATTAAATCAAATAAGACCTAAAAAACGAATACTTACAAGATTTATAAACGGTAATTCCTTGGAAGAAAGAGAAGTTTTTGTCCCACCACCTGAAGAATTAACAATCTACAACATTGAACGTCATGCAAGACAAGACCAATAAGGGCTGCTAAAGGGATGGGCATTGGCATTGAATTGACAATGCGTCAAAATCAACAACCTGGACCATCAAATGAGACAAGACCCAAAAAGCGGAAATTTATGAGCGTTATAAATGATAATTCGTTAGAAGAAAAAAAAATTCTTCCACCACCTGAACAATTAGCAGATGTCTAATTATTGACTTAGGAGTTAGTGGCTACTGCTGCAACCTGGATCTTCGATTCGTCAAGTGGGAGGACATCAATGTCAAAAATTAATATAACTGGCCGATGATCACTCGTTCTTAATTTAGCCGATCCATAATATATTGAATTATAAGTCAAGTTCTTTTTTCGTTTCCTGACTAAGACACGTTGCTCCTGACTAAGAAACGTAATATTAGCTTCTTGATAATCTTGGGAAATGCCATCTGGTTCACGGGATCTCTCCAATTGATCGTATTTTAACAGTTCTGGCCAGTTTGTATGCACAGCTAGTTTTTCTGCTGTTTCTTTAGGCATTTCCAAGCGATAATTGAGATCGCCAAGCCAAATTACGTAATCATGAGAATGAAGGTCTATTGCGTATGGGGAAGAGAGGTTTTTAGCGATTTCAATAATGTTTTTATTTCTCTCAAGCAGTCTATTTTCGAAAGCTGTCTGATGACTACACGCAAAAGCAAATGATGTTGAATGCAAAAGGAATCGGACAAATACGGCACCTTTAGAGCTTGGTGTTGTCCTAGGGCTTACATCGATTGCGTCTGCTGAAACGTTGGCAACATATTTAAATAAACACTCTTTTATAAAAATGTACAGACGCTTTTTCTGTAGCTCTACTGAGATTAAGCATTTATAGATGCCCACCTTTGTTAGGATTTTTTGAATTGAATTTTGTAGAACCATATGGCCTAGACTTTTATCGTCTATAATGCTTCCGATGGTAGGATCATCTACTTCTTGGAATCCCACGGCATATATATCAACATCTTTGTATGCTTCCTTTTTTTTTGAATCGATTGTTTCTTTGTCACCAAGGAGCCAATTTTCTAATGGCATAGATACAACATCTGTACTGCTTTTGTTCTTTACGTTGTACGAACATGCTGCTATGCGAATTTGAAGGGTTGTTTTACTTTGTTGATTTGCGGCCATAATATCTTTTTGATTGTATAAAATTCTTCTCATAAAATGACTTGAGAGTTAAAGTCATGCGTCGAATAGCAAGAACCTAACAAAAACAAAGCTAACTTTAACATTTTAAAGTATTTTTTTTATTTGGAACTGAAAAATCATAATTATTACTAAGACAACTTAAATATTTTTGCAGTTTACATAATAACCTTAGCGATTCTGAACTGAGAACGAAAATAAAATTCATTTTGATTTTTTTTTTTCTATAGAAATAAAACACGCCGTCATAGAGATCCTCAGTTTTGGAGTTAAGCCAAAGAAAAGCTTGGTTCTAGGACACAATTATAAATTTGAACTGAGAGATGAAATAAAATTATTTTATTTAAAATTCTAGTTTCATTGGACAAATCCGATTTTTGTTAAACCCTAAAAAAGATATTTCATTTTATACAACTATATCTATATGCTTTTGATAATTTTAAAAATCCCATTTTTATTATTTAAGAATTAACGACGCTTCTTGACTACTAAGGTCCTTGCGTCGGAGCCACTCCCATTTTTATCTTTGTATGCAAGAAGATATTTAAAACATTTGCTGCTAAAGTGTTAATGAAAAAACACAGTTTTTGTAAGAAATTGATTTTAATTTAAAAAAAATTTAATTATGAAAGGTAATGAAAGGAAATACATCAATTTCCTTTAAAATGGCTATCTATGATGTTCCAGTCCCCTACTAGCTGAGGAGAAAGAATGGAAAAAAAGAAACCTTTGAACTAGAATATCGTAGTTCAAGTCACTTATCTTGTTTTTCCAGTCAACATATTTTCTTTGTTCTTCAAGCTAAGAGATTGTAAGATTCTTGTATAGAGGTTTCGGACACGGCAGCTCTATATATATAAAAACAAGTTGTAGGCATGTTTGTTTTTTTGTATGTTTTTTTGTGGGACACAAATGACGACCGTGTCCCGGTGTCCCGGTCTGTAATTTATCTTTGAGTGTCCCGGTCGTCATTTATATCTCTCGGTCATTATTTGTATCCCAGTGTCCCAGTCTGTAATTTCTCTTTGAGTGTCCCGGTCGTCATTTATATTCCCTGTGTCTCGGTTTTTAGTTTTCTTTTTCTCCTTTATATTTCAGTTTTTTTCTTTTTTTAGTTTTTTTTTTCAGTTTTTAGTTTTTTTAGTTTTTTCTAGTTTTTGTTTTTTGTTTTTTTTTCTTTTTAGTTTTTTTGTAGTTTTTATCTTTTTTTAGTTTTTTTTTTTAGTTTTTTTTTCTTTTTTTGTTTTTAGTTTTTACCTTTTTTTAGTTTTTTTAGTATTTTCTTTTTAGTTTTTTTTCTTCTTTTGTATTAATGCTAAAGCCAAGGTTCGAACCTGGAACCTCTCGGACCTGGAACATAACGCTTTACAAACTCAGCTACTTCGGCTTGAATACATTCGTTTTTGAATTGGTATATGATGTGTCCCGGTCGTCATTTATATTCCCTGTGTCCCGGTCATCATTTATGTCCCGGTGTCCCGGTCTGTAATTTCGTCAGTCGACAAACATGACGTCAGACGACAAACAACTTCATGACGACACACAGCTCAATCCTTATAATGACGTCAGTCGACAAACATGACGTCAGTCGACACACAAACATGACGTCAGTAGATAGACACACAGACAAACAACTTATTTTTATACATATATAGATTTATTATTGTTATTATTATTGTTTATTGGGTCTTGTCTCATTTGGTGGTGCAGGTTGTTGATTTTCACCCATTGTGAATTCGATGCCAATGCCATTTTCTTTAGCTGCCCTTATTGGTCTAGTCTTACATGATGTTCCAGGTATGGATTTGTTAATTGTTCAGGTTGAGGGACAAAAATTTCTTTTTCTTCCATTTTCGTTTTTTTCTTTTTTTTCGTCTTTTGGCGCTACCTTTAAATTAGTTATATCTTCATACTTCGAATTTTCAAAGATATTTGATTATCGAATCAAGTACGATTTGTAACACCGATTGTCTACTAAGCTTCAAACGTTTGGTTTTCTTTTCAAGGTTTTTGAATTGTTGTAGTCGCTTGTTAAAATATATACAAATATTTTTGCAATTACCGGTTTGTTGCTCTTAAATTGATATAATTTAAACTTCGTCATGCATGAAGACCTTCAGTTTTTTCATATAATGCGTGGCAACGTCATTGCAATACTGATGTATATAAAAATGAAACTAAGAACATAATTTCCGAATTAATGCAACAGTGCTTAATTGGGACGAAACCTTCAAAATCATGAGTATTCCTCACAGTGATATGAATTTTAATAATACCAAATACCTTGATACCTTCTATATCAAATAGAAAGTTTATATATGAAACTAAGAACATAATTTCCGAATTAATGCAACAGTGCTTAATTAGGACGAAACCTTCAAAATCATGAGTATTCCTTCACAGTGATATGAATTTAATAATACCAAATACCTTAATACCTTCTATATCAAATAGGAAGTTTATATATGAAACTAACAACATAATTTCCAAATTAGTGCAACAGTACTTAATTAGGACGAAACCTTCAAAATCAAGAGTATTCCTCACAGTGATATGAATTTTAATAATACCAAATACCTTAATACCTTCTATATCAAATAGAAAGTTTATATATGAAACTAACAACATAATTTCCGAATTAGTGCAACAGTACTTAAGACGAAACCTTCAAAATCATGAGTATTCCTTCACAGTGATATGAATTTTAATAATACGAAATACCTTAATACCTTCTATATCAAATAGAAAGTTTGTATATGAAACTAACAACATTATTTCCAAATTAGTGCAACAGTGCTTAATTAGGACGAAACCTTCAAAATCATGAGCATTCATTCACAGTGATATGAATTTTAATAATACCAAATACCTTAATACCTTCTATATCAAATAGAAAGTTTATATATGAAACTAACAACATAATTTCCAAATTAGTGCAACAGTACTTAATTAGGACGAAACCTTCAAAATCAAGAGTATTCCTTCACAGTGATATTAATTTTAATAATACGAAATACCTTAATACCTTCTATATCAAATGGAAAGTTTATATATGAAACTAACAACATAATTTCCAAATTAGTGCAACAGTGCTTAATTAGGACGAAACCTTCAAAATCAAGAGTATTCCTTCACAGTGATATGAATTTTAATAATACGAAATACCTTAATACCTTCTATATCAAATGGAAAGTTTATATATGAAACTAACAACATAATTTCCAAATTAGTGCAACAGTACTTAATTAGGACGAAACCTTCAAAATCAAGAGTATTCCTTCACAGTGATGTAAATTTTAATAATACCAAATACCTTAATACCTTCTATATCAAATAGAAAGTTAATATATGAAACTAACAACATAATTTCCAAATTAGTGCAACAGACCTTAATTAGGACAAAACCTTCAAAATCATGAGTATTCCTTCACAGTGATATGAATTTTAATAATACCAAATACCTCCGTACCTTCTATATCAAATAGAAAGCTTATATATAAAATATCTTTGAAAATCAAGAACCTGGAATAGATAAAGTGTTGGAAGAAAAAGTTTTTGTCCCACCACCTGATCAATTAACAGATCTAAAACCTGGAACATCATGTAACTAGACCAATAAGGGCAGCTAAAGGAAATGGCATTGACATTGTATTCACAACGGGTGAAAATCAACAACCTGGACCATCAAATCAAATAAGACCTAAAAAACGAATACTTACAAGATTTATAAACGGTAATTCCTTGGAAGAAAGAGAAGTTTTTGTCCCACCACCTGAAGAATTAACAATCTACAACATTGAACGTCATGCAAGACAAGACCAATAAGGGCTGCTAAAGGGATGGGCATTGGCATTGAATTGACAATGCGTCAAAATCAACAACCTGGACCATCAAATGAGACAAGACCCAAAAAGCGGAAATTTATGAGCGTTATAAATGATAATTCGTTAGAAGAAAAAAAAATTCTTCCACCACCTGAACAATTAGCAGATGTCTAATTATTGACTTAGGAGTTAGTGGCTACTGCTGCAACCTGGATCTTCGATTCGTCAAGTGGGAGGACATCAATGTCAAAAATTAATATAACTGGCCGATGATCACTCGTTCTTAATTTAGCCGATCCATAATATATTGAATTATAAGTCAAGTTCTTTTTTCGTTTCCTGACTAAGACACGTTGCTCCTGACTAAGAAACGTAATATTAGCTTCTTGATAATCTTGGGAAATGCCATCTGGTTCACGGGATCTCTCCAATTGATCGTATTTTAACAGTTCTGGCCAGTTTGTATGCACAGCTAGTTTTTCTGCTGTTTCTTTAGGCATTTCCAAGCGATAATTGAGATCGCCAAGCCAAATTACGTAATCATGAGAATGAAGGTCTATTGCGTATGGGGAAGAGAGGTTTTTAGCAATTTCAAAATAGTTTTTATTTCTCTCAAGCAGTCTGTTTTCGAAAGCTGTCAGATGACTACACGTAAATGCAAATGATGTTGAATGCAAAAGGAATCGGACAAATACGGCACCTTTAGAGCTTGGTGTTGTCCTAGGGCTTACATCGATTGCGTCTGCTGAAACGTTGCGCACATATTTAAATAAACACTCTTTTATAAAAATGTACAGACGCTTTTTCTGTAGCTCTACTGAGATTAAGCATTTATAGATGCCCACCTTTGTTAGTATTTTTTGAATTGAATTTTGTAGAACCATATGGCCTAGACTTTTATCGTCTATAATGCTTCCGATGGTAGGATCATCTACTTCTTGGAATCCCACGGCATATATATCAACATCTTTGTATGCTTCCTTTTTTTTTGAATCGATTGTTTCTTTCAAACAGTTCGTGGTAACGAACTGTAGTAAGGAGCGACCCGGCTCAATAGTAACCAAAACTCTAAAAAATGGAATTTTGATACCAATAGCTACATCAAAAGAATCGCATTTTAATGCTGGTTTTAAATATATAAGTTTCATCAAGTTTAGTTTTACCCATCAAAAGTTACGAGCCTGAGAAAATTTGCGTTATTTTAGAGAATAGGGGGAAACGTCCCCTAAAAGTCATAGAATCTTAACGAAAATCACACCATCAGATTCAGCGTATCAGATAACCCTACTGTAGAAGTTTCGAGCTCCTATCTACAAAAATGTGGAATTTTGCATTTTTTGCCAGAAGGCAGATCACGGATGCGTGTTTATTTGTTTTTTTGTTTTTTTGTTTTTTTTTTCTTTTCCCCAGGGGTGATCGTATCGACCCAGTTGTCCTAGAATGTTACAAGAGGGCTCATTCTAACGGAAATGAAAAGTTCTAGTGCCCTTTTTAAGTGACCAAAAAAATTGGAGGGCACCTAGGCCCCCTCCCACGCTAATTATTTTCCCAAAGTCAACGGATCAAAATTCTGAGATAGCCATTTTATTCAGCGTAGTCGAAAAACCTTATAACTATGTCTTTGGGGACGACTTACTCCCCCACAGTCCCCGTGGGAGGGGCAACAAGTTACAAACTTTGACCTGTGCTTACATATAGTAATGGTTATTGGGAAGTATACAGGCGTTTTCAGGAGGATTTTTTTGGTTTGGGGGAGGGGTTGAGAAGAGGGGGATATGCTGGGGGAACTTTCCTTCGAGAATTTGTAATGGGAGAAGAAAATTTCCATGAAGGGAGAGCAGGATTTACTAGCATTATTAAAAAAAAAACAATTAAAAAATAAAAGTGAAAAAGCTTTTTCAGCTGGAAGTAAGGAACAGCAATAAAACTGAAAACAAACAGAAATTATTACCCATATGAGGGGCTCACCTCCTTCTAATACCTCGCTCTTTACGCTAAAGTATTTTCGGTAATTTCAACTACTTATTCTACGGCTTTTGTGATTCAGGGGGTCATTCTTAATGAATTGGGATAAAATTTAAGCTTTAGTGTAAAGAGCGAGGTACTGACGATGGGGCGAATCCCCTCATGTATGTAATAAAAACATGAGAATACAAAAGTTCTTTACGTAAGCTAATTTATAAGTTACGTAAATCTTTTACCAATAAAAAGATTCGTAAAAAATTAAAAGTTCTAGTTGCCTTTTTAATTAACCAAAAAATCGGGGGGCAACTAGGCTTCGTCCCCCGCTCTTTTTTTCTCAAAATCATTCGATCAAAATTATGAGAAAGCTATTGCGCCAAAAAAAAAATATGTAAATTTCGTTTTGATCATTCCTATGCGGAGAGCCAAAATCAAAACATGCATTGATTCAAAAACGTTCAGAAATTAAATAAAAAAAACAAGTTTTTTCAACTGAAAGTAAGGAGTGACATCAAAACTTAAAACGCACAGAAATTACTTCGTATATGAAAGAGGCTGCTTCCTCATCAACGCCCCGCTCTTTACGCTAAAGTTTTTTACTGTTTTAGAAAGAAGAATTGAGAGAAAGTCAAACTTTAGCGTAAAGAGCGGGGCGTTGATGAGGAAGCAGCCTCTTTCATATACGAAGTAATTTCTGTGCGTTTTAAGTTTTGATGTCACTCCTTACTTTCAGTTGAAAAAACTTGTTTTTTTTATTTAATGTCACCAAGGAGCCAATTTTCTAATGGCATAGATACAACATCTGTACTGCTTTTGTTCTTTACGTTGTACGAACATGCTGCTATGCGAATTTGAAGGGTTGTTTTACTTTGTTTATTTGCGGCCATAATATCTTTTTGATTGTATAAAATTCTTCTCATAAAATGACTTGAGAGTTAAAGTCATGCGTCGAATAGCAAGAACCTAACAAAAACAAAGCTAACTTTAACATTTTAAAGTATTTTTTTTATTTGGAACTGAAAAATCATAATTATTACTAAGACAACTTAAATACTTTTGCAGTTTACATAATAACCTTAGCGATTCTGAACTGAGAACGAAAATAAAATTCATTTTGATTTTTTTTTTTCTATAGAAATAAAACACGCCGTCATAGAGATCCTCAGTTTTGGAGTTAAGCCAAAGAAAAGCTTGGTTCTAGGACACAATTATAAATTTGAACTGAGAGATGAAATAAAATTATTTTATTTAAAATTCTAGTTTCATTGGACAAATCCGATTTTTGTTAAACCCTAAAAAAGATATTTCATTTTATACAACTATATCTATATGCTTTTGATAATTTTAAAAATCCCATTTTTATTATTTAAGAATTAACGACGCTTCTTGACTACTAAGGTCCTTGCGTCGGAGCCACTCCCATTTTTATCTTTGTATGCAAGAAGATATTTAAAACATTTGCTGCTAAAGTGTTAATGAAAAAACACAGTTTTTGTAAGAAATTGATTTTAATTTAAAAAAAATTTAATTATGAAAGGTAATGAAAGGAAATACATCAATTTCCTTTAAAATGGCTATCTATGATGTTCCAGTCCCCTACTAGCTGAGGAGAAAGAATGGAAAAAAAGAAACCTTTGAACTAGAATATCGTAGTTCAAGTCACTTATCTTGTTTTTCCAGTCAACATATTTTCTTTGTTCTTCAAGCTAAGAGATTGTAAGATTCTTGTATAGAGCTTTCGGACACGGCAGCTCTATATATATAAAAACAAGTTGTAGGCATGTTTGTTTTTTTGTATGTTTTTTTGTGGGACACAAATGACGACCGTGTCCCGGTGTCCCGGTCTGTAATTTATCTTTGAGTGTCCCGGTCGTCATTTATATCTCTCGGTCATTATTTGTATCCCAGTGTCCCAGTCTGTAATTTCTCTTTGAGTGTCCCGGTCGTCATTTATATTCCCTGTGTCTCGGTTTTTAGTTTTCTTTTTCTCCTTTATATTTCAGTTTTTTTCTTTTTTTAGTTTTTTTTTTCAGTTTTTAGTTTTTTTAGTTTTTTCTAGTTTTTGTTTTTTGTTTTTTTTTCTTTTTAGTTTTTTTGTAGTTTTATCTTTTTTTTAGTTTTTTTTTTTAGTTTTTTTTTCTTTTTTTGTTTTTAGTTTTTACCTTTTTTTAGTTTTTTTAGTATTTTCTTTTTAGTTTTTTTTCTTCTTTTGTATTAATGCTAAAGCCAAGGTTCGAACCTGGAACCTCTCGGACCTGGAACATAACGCTTTACAAACTCAGCTACTTCGGCTTGAATACATTCGTTTTTGAATTGGTATATGATGTGTCCCGGTCGTCATTTATATTCCCTGTGTCCCGGTCATCATTTATGTCCCGGTGTCCCGGTCTGTAATTTCGTCAGTCGACAAACATGACGTCAGACGACAAACAACTTCATGACGACACACAGCTCAATCCTTATAATGACGTCAGTCGACACACAAACATGACGTCAGTAGATAGACACACAGACAAACAACTTATTTTTATACATATATAGATTTATTATTGTTATTATTATTGTTTATTGGGTCTTGTCTCATTTGGTGGTGCAGGTTGTTGATTTTCACCCATTGTGAATTCGATGCCAATGCCATTTTCTTTAGCTGCCCTTATTGGTCTAGTCTTACATGATGTTCCAGGTATGGATTTGTTAATTGTTCAGGTTGAGGGACAAAAATTTCTTTTTCTTCCATTTTCGTTTTTTTCTTTTTTTTTCGTCTTTTGGCGCTACCTTTAAATTAGTTATATCTTCATACTTCGAATTTTCAAAGATATTTGATTATCGAATCAAGTACGATTTGTAACACCGATTGTCTACTAAGCTTCAAACGTTTGGTTTTCTTTTCAAGGTTTTTGAATTGTTGTAGTCGCTTGTTAAAATATATACAAATATTTTTGCAATTACCGGTTTGTTGCTCTTAAATTGATATAATTTAAACTTCGTCATGCATGAAGACCTTCAGTTTTTTCATATAATGCGTGGCAACGTCATTGCAATACTGATGTATATAAAAATGAAACTAAGAACATAATTTCCGAATTAATGCAACAGTGCTTAATTGGGACGAAACCTTCAAAATCATGAGTATTCCTCACAGTGATATGAATTTTAATAATACCAAATACCTTGATACCTTCTATATCAAATAGAAAGTTTATATATGAAACTAAGAACATAATTTCCGAATTAATGCAACAGTGCTTAATTAGGACGAAACCTTCAAAATCATGAGTATTCCTTCACAGTGATATGAATTTAATAATACCAAATACCTTAATACCTTCTATATCAAATAGGAAGTTTATATATGAAACTAACAACATAATTTCCAAATTAGTGCAACAGTACTTAATTAGGACGAAACCTTCAAAATCAAGAGTATTCCTCACAGTGATATGAATTTTAATAATACCAAATACCTTAATACCTTCTATATCAAATAGAAAGTTTATATATGAAACTAACAACATAATTTCCGAATTAGTGCAACAGTACTTAAGACGAAACCTTCAAAATCATGAGTATTCCTTCACAGTGATATGAATTTTAATAATACGAAATACCTTAATACCTTCTATATCAAATAGAAAGTTTGTATATGAAACTAACAACATTATTTCCAAATTAGTGCAACAGTGCTTAATTAGGACGAAACCTTCAAAATCATGAGCATTCATTCACAGTGATATGAATTTTAATAATACCAAATACCTTAATACCTTCTATATCAAATAGAAAGTTTATATATGAAAGTAACAACATAATTTCCAAATTAGTGCAACAGTACTTAAGACGAAACCTTCAAAATCATGAGTATTCCTTCACAGTGATATGAATTTTAATAATACGAAATACCTTAATACCTTCTATATCAAATAGAAAGTTTATATATGAAACTAACAACATAATTTCCAAATTAGTGCAACAGTACTTAATTAGGACGAAACCTTCAAAATCAAGAGTATTCCTTCACAGTGATATGAATTTTAATAATACGAAATACCTTAATACCTTCTATATCAAATAGAAAGTTTGTATATGAAACTAACAACATTATTTCCAAATTAGTGCAACAGTGCTTAATTAGGACGAAACCTTCAAAATCATGAGCATTCATTCACAGTGATATGAATTTTAATAATACCAAATACCTTAATACCTTCTATATCAAATAGAAAGTTTATATATGAAACTAACAACATAATTTCCAAATTAGTGCAACAGTACTTAATTAGGACGAAACCTTCAAAATCAAGAGTATTCCTTCACAGTGATATAAATTTTAATAATACGAAATACCTTAATACCTTCTATATCAAATGGAAAGTTTATATATGAAACTAACAACATAATTTCCAAATTAGTGCAACAGTACTTAATTAGGACGAAACCTTCAAAATCAAGAGTATTCCTTCACAGTGATATTAATTTTAATAATACGAAATACCTTAATACCTTCTATATCAAATGGAAAGTTTATATATGAAACTAACAACATAATTTCCAAATTAGTGCAACAGTACTTAATTAGGACGAAACCTTCAAAATCAAGAGTATTCCTTCACAGTGATATTAATTTTAATAATACGAAATACCTTAATACCTTCTATATCAAATGGAAAGTTTATATATGAAACTAACAACATAATTTCCAAATTAGTGCAACAGTACTTAATTAGGACGAAACCTTCAAAATCAAGAGTATTCCTTCACAGTGATATAAATTTTAATAATACCAAATACCTTAATACCTTCTATATCAAATAGAAAGTTAATATATGAAACTAACAACATAATTTCCAAATTAGTGCAACAGAGCTTAATTAGGACAAAACCTTCAAAATCATGAGTATTCCTTCACAGTGATATGAATTTTAATAATACCAAATACCTCCGTACCTTCTATATCAAATAGAAAGCTTATATATAAAATATCTTTGAAAATCAAGAACCTGGAATAGATAAAGTGTTGGAAGAAAAAGTTTTTGTCCCACCACCTGATCAATTAACAGATCTAAAACCTGGAACATCATGTAACTAGACCAATAAGGGCAGCTAAAGGAAATGGCATTGACATTGTATTCACAACGGGTGAAAATCAACAACCTGGACCATCAAATCAAATAAGACCTAAAAAACGAATACTTACAAGATTTATAAACGGTAATTCCTTGGAAGAAAGAGAAGTTTTTGTCCCACCACCTGAAGAATTAACAATCTACAACATTGAACGTCATGCAAGACAAGACCAATAAGGGCTGCTAAAGGGATGGGCATTGGCATTGAATTGACAATGCGTCAAAATCAACAACCTGGACCATCAAATGAGACAAGACCCAAAAAGCGGAAATTTATGAGCGTTATAAATGATAATTCGTTAGAAGAAAAAAAAATTCTTCCACCACCTGAACAATTAGCAGATGTCTAATTATTGACTTAGGAGTTAGTGGCTACTGCTGCAACCTGGATCTTCGATTCGTCAAGTGGGAGGACATCAATGTCAAAAATTAATATAACTGGCCGATGATCACTCGTTCTTAATTTAGCCGATCCATAATATATTGAATTATAAGTCAAGTTCTTTTTTCGTTTCCTGACTAAGACACGTTGCTCCTGACTAAGAAACGTAATATTAGCTTCTTGATAATCTTGGGAAATGCCATCTGGTTCACGGGATCTCTCCAATTGATCGTATTTTAACAGTTCTGGCCAGTTTGTATGCACAGCTAGTTTTTCTGCTGTTTCTTTAGGCATTTCCAAGCGATAATTGAGATCGCCAAGCCAAATTACGTAATCATGAGAATGAAGGTCTATTGCGTATGGGGAAGAGAGGTTTTTAGCGATTTCAATAATGTTTTTATTTCTCTCAAGCAGTCTATTTTCGAAAGCTGTCTGATGACTACACGCAAAAGCAAATGATGTTGAATGCAAAAGGAATCGGACAAATACGGCACCTTTAGAGCTTGGTGTTGTCCTAGGGCTTACATCGATTGCGTCTGCTGAAACGTTGGCAACATATTTAAATAAACACTCTTTTATAAAAATGTACAGACGCTTTTTCTGTAGCTCTACTGAGATTAAGCATTTATAGATGCCCACCTTTGTTAGGATTTTTTGAATTGAATTTTGTAGAACCATATGGCCTAGACTTTTATCGTCTATAATGCTTCCGATGGTAGGATCATCTACTTCTTGGAATCCCACGGCATATATATCAACATCTTTGTATGCTTCCTTTTTTTTTGAATCGATTGTTTCTTTGTCACCAAGGAGCCAATTTTCTAATGGCATAGATACAACATCTGTACTGCTTTTGTTCTTTACGTTGTACGAACATGCTGCTATGCGAATTTGAAGGGTTGTTTTACTTTGTTGATTTGCGGCCATAATATCTTTTTGATTGTATAAAATTCTTCTCATAAAATGACTTGAGAGTTAAAGTCATGCGTCGAATAGCAAGAACCTAACAAAAACAAAGCTAACTTTAACATTTTAAAGTATTTTTTTTATTTGGAACTGAAAAATCATAATTATTACTAAGACAACTTAAATATTTTTGCAGTTTACATAATAACCTTAGCGATTCTGAACTGAGAACGAAAATAAAATTCATTTTGATTTTTTTTTTTCTATAGAAATAAAACACGCCGTCATAGAGATCCTCAGTTTTGGAGTTAAGCCAAAGAAAAGCTTGGTTCTAGGACACAATTATAAATTTGAACTGAGAGATGAAATAAAATTATTTTATTTAAAATTCTAGTTTCATTGGACAAATCCGATTTTTGTTAAACCCTAAAAAAGATATTTCATTTTATACAACTATATCTATATGCTTTTGATAATTTTAAAAATCCCATTTTTATTATTTAAGAATTAACGACGCTTCTTGACTACTAAGGTCCTTGCGTCGGAGCCACTCCCATTTTTATCTTTGTATGCAAGAAGATATTTAAAACATTTGCTGCTAAAGTGTTAATGAAAAAACACAGTTTTTGTAAGAAATTGATTTTAATTTTAAAAAAATTTAATTATGAAAGGTAATGAAAGGAAATACATCAATTTCCTTTAAAATGGCTATCTATGATGTTCCAGTCCCCTACTAGCTGAGGAGAAAGAATGGAAAAAAAGAAACCTTTGAACTAGAATATCGTAGTTCAAGTCACTTATCTTGTTTTTCCAGTCAACATATTTTCTTTGTTCTTCAAGCTAAGAGATTGTAAGATTCTTGTATAGAGGTTTCGGACACGGCAGCTCTATATATATAAAAACAAGTTGTAGGCATGTTTGTTTTTTTGTATGTTTTTTTGTGGGACACAAATGACGACCGTGTCCCGGTGTCCCGGTCTGTAATTTATCTTTGAGTGTCCCGGTCGTCATTTATATCTCTCGGTCATTATTTGTATCCCAGTGTCCCAGTCTGTAATTTCTCTTTGAGTGTCCCGGTCGTCATTTATATTCCCTGTGTCTCGGTTTTTAGTTTTCTTTTTCTCCTTTATATTTCAGTTTTTTTCTTTTTTTAGTTTTTTTTTCAGTTTTTAGTTTTTTTAGTTTTTTCTAGTTTTTGTTTTTTGTTTTTTTTTCTTTTTAGTTTTTTTGTAGTTTTTATCTTTTTTTTAGTTTTTTTTTTTTTAGTTTTTTTTTCTTTTTTTGTTTTTAGTTTTTACCTTTTTTTAGTTTTTTTAGTATTTTCTTTTTAGTTTTTTTTCTTCTTTTGTATTAATGCTAAAGCCAAGGTTCGAACCTGGAACCTCTTGGACCTGGAACATAACGCTTTACAAACTCAGCTACTTCGGCTTGAATACATTCGTTTTTGAATTGGTATATGATGTGTCCCGGTCGTCATTTATATTCCCTGTGTCCCGGTCATCATTTGTGTCCCGGTGTCCCGGTCTGTAATTTCGTCAGTCGACAAACATGACGTCAGACGACAAACAACTTCATGACGACACACAGCTCAATCCTTATAATGACGTCAGTCGACAAACATGACGTCAGTCGACACACAAACATGACGTCAGTAGATAGACACACAGACAAACAACTTATTTTTATACATATATAGATTTATTATTGTTATTATTATTGTTTATTGGGTCTTGTCTCATTTGGTGGTGCAGGTTGTTGATTTTCACCCATTGTGAATTCGATGCCAATGCCATTTTCTTTAGCTGCCCTTATTGGTCTAGTCTTACATGATGTTCCAGGTATGGATTTGTTAATTGTTCAGGTTGAGGGACAAAAATTTCTTTTTCTTCCATTTTCGTTTTTTTCTTTTTTTTCGTCTTTTGGCGCTACCTTTAAATTAGTTATATCTTCATACTTCGAATTTTCAAAGATATTTGATTATCGAATCAAGTACGATTTGTAACACCGATTGTCTACTAAGCTTCAAACGTTTGGTTTTCTTTTCAAGGTTTTTGAATTGTTGTAGTCGCTTGTTAAAATATATACAAATATTTTTGCAATTACCGGTTTGTTGCTCTTAAATTGATATAATTTAAACTTCGTCATGCATGAAGACCTTCAGTTTTTTCATATAATGCGTGGCAACGTCATTGCAATACTGATGTATATAAAAATGATGTCACTCACATAAATATTTTTTCAAAAAGTAAGGCTCTTAACGAATTTTCTCAAAGTTCTGACCTATCTATTTTTTAGATTAAATAAAAAAAAAACAAGTTTTTTAAATGAAAGTAAGGAGCGACATTAAAACTTAAAACGAACGGAAATTACTCCATACATGAAAGGGGCTTTTCCTTCTCAACGCCCCGCTCTTTACGCTAAAGTTTGACTCTTTCTCTGAGATTTTGGCTCTCCACAGAGGAATAATTAAAACGAAATTTGTGTACTTATTTTTTTTGGCTAAATGGCTTTCTCATAATTTTGATCGAATGATTTTGAGAAAAAAAGAGTGGGGGAGGAAGCCTAGTTGCCCTCCGATTTTCGGTTAATTAAAAAGGCAACTAGAACTTTTAATTTTTTACGAATCTTTTTATAAGTAAAAGATATACGTAACTTATAAATTAGCTTACGTAAAGAACTTTTGTATTCTCATGTTTTATTACATATATGAGGGGGTTCGCCCCCTCGTCAGTACCTCGCTCTTTACACTAAAGCTTAAATTTTGTCCCAATTCATTAAGAATGACCCCTGAATCACAAAAGCCGCAGAATAAATAGTTGAAATTACTAAAAATACTTTAGCGTAAAGAGCGAGGTATTAGGAGGAGGTGAGCCCCTCGTATGGGTAATAATTTCTGTTCGTTTTAAGTATTAATGCTGCTGCTTACTTCCAGCTGAAAAAAAGAACTTTTTCATATTTATTTTTTCATTGTTTTTTTTTAAGTAATGCTAGTAAATCCTGCGCTCCCTTCATGGAAATTTTCTTCTCCCATGAGAAATTCCTCGATGGAAAGTTCCCCCAGCATATCCCCCTCTTCTCAACCCCTGCCTCCAACCAAAAAAATCCTCCTGAAAACGCCTGTACACTTCCCAATAACTATTACTATATGTAAGCACTGGTCAAAGTTTTGAACTTGTAACCCCTCCCACGGGGACTGTGGGGGAGTAAGTCGTCCCCAAAGACATAGTTATAAGGTTTTTCGACTACGCTAAATAAAATGGCCATCTCAGAATTTTGATCCGTTGACTTTGGGAAAATAATTAGCGTGGGAGGGGGCCTAGGTGTCCTCCAATTTTGTGGTCACTTAAAAAGGGAACTAGAACTTTTCATTTCCGTTAGAATGAGCCCTCTCGCAACATTCTAGGACAACTGGTTCGATACGATCACCCCTGGGAAAAAAAAACAAAAAAAAAAAACATCTGCCTTCTGGCAAAAAATATAAAATTCCACATTTTTGTAGATAAGTGCTTGAAACTTCTACAGTAGGGTTTTCTGATACGCTGAATCTGATGGTGGGATTTTCGTTAAGATTCTATGACTTTTAGGGGGTGTTTCCCCCTGTTGTCTAAAATAACGCAAATTTTCTCAGGCTCGTAACTTTGGATGGGTAAGACTAAACGTGATGAAACTTATATATTTAAGATCAGCATTAAAATGCGATTCTTTTGATGTAGCTATTGGTACCAAAATTCCACTTTTTAGAGTTTTGGTTACTATTGAGCCGGGTCGCTCCTTACTACAGTTCGTTACCACGAACTGTTTTATCAGAGTATCCCAGGATGCCAATGTTTGCTATAAAAAAAAGAAAGAAAAATAAAGAGCCGTATTCAAGAAAAAACACATGCGACCAATAACTATTGGTCGTTTCTAAAGATAGTATAAATATATATTTATATCTTTTTTTTTACCGCAGATTCTCTACTGAAAGGTATAAAGGTATCCAGTAAAGAGTTATCCAATTCTTCGTTAAAGCTTGCAGAAGGATTTTGGCTATGCAGTAAATTGTTAGATTCTGCGTAAGTATTTTTTCATTATCCTCCTAAATATTGTAAGTGCAGAAAGTATACCGAATATAGTAATAATTGGGGGCCTTGTTGGTCTAAGGGGGGGACTGAAGCGTAGGGTATTCCGAAAAACAGGAGAGGATTTGCATCTAAAATGGCTTAAAATAAGTATATTATCCGCATATGCAATATAATAGACATCTACAAAATCACTAAAAAGGGAGTAAATAGTTTTGGATAGCATGCTGTGGATACAAATACTGAAAAGATACGATGAAAGAACACCACCTTGACGCACTCCCGAACGGATTGGAATATTCTCATAAAAATTAGAGTCAAACTTTAACCGAACATGGGAATTAATTTACCAAAACTGAAGAACCCGAACAGAAACGTTGACTCCAGAACTGACAAGGGAAAATATAACTTGAGCATGAGAAACAATATCAAAAGCTTTAGACTGGTCCAGGGCAATAAAATAGACCTCAGAGCCATTGGCTTGATCTTTTAAAAGGATAGAAGTTAAAACATTGTGGGTATGCTGGCAACCAATGTGGCGCCTGAATCCAAAGTGATTTTGACTGTTATCCATTGTTTCTGTCACAGGTAACAAAGGTAACAAAACGCAGTCACAAATTTGTAAACATTGGAGACGACAGTTACGGATCTAAAGGAATCACAAATAAAAGGGTCCTTTCCACGCTTTAACATAGAGGTTACTGCACCGCTTAGAAAGGAGTCAGGCACCAGAGCGGATGCCAAGCACATTTGGAAAAGCAGCTATAGGTGGAACACTAAATCTTGCGACTCCGTTCGACGATGGCAGACAGCAATACCATCATGATCAACAGATTTCAATTTAAGTTGTTTAATACTTTTAAGCACGTGTTCACAGGAGACTGGGATTATATGTTTCTGCTTCATTTTCAAGGGAACTAAATTACTAACAAGATACGAAAAACAAGAGTGCACAGCATAGTTAATGACAGGGAAAATACTAGAATAGTGCTTAATCCAAGAAGTCACTGGAATAAAATCACTAGAAGCAGAGGGTTCCAGCTTAGAGAAATTGATTTCTTGTCTCCATTGAGAATCAGTTTTGGGAAATTCCAAACCATTATACCGTACACTACGCAGATACCCCTTAAATTCTTTTTTAGTCTTCTTTTTAATATCAAAAACATGGGCTACATTTGGGCAACCAAATGTAGGTGATCCAGATACGAAGCCAGAACTTCGCTCGATTCTTAATGCCTTTTAATTCGGAGATATTTTTCCAAATGGAACTACGAGTTTTTAAACGAACTCGGACACGAGAGACGACAGCAGATTCTTCTTGTTTCAAACAGGCAACAATTTAGAGGTAATGTGTTTAACAGGGAGCAAGCATATGGTAAATAAACACTAGTGCACAGCAAGCTGAACGGGATCTGAATATTTGACAGGAGAGCAGCAAGGGTAGAAATGTATAATGGAAGGTCTACCTCCATCCACTCTTATAACACCACTTCTTATCAATCTGGCTGTCAGTTACGGGCAATCGGGGTTGTGAAAAGAAATGGAGACGCTTAAGGCTATTGGGAGATGGTCGTAATCACGCTATTCCTCGTCCACATGTACATCCGAAGAAATCACTGTTGCAGAGGATACACAATAGTCAATGTTCTGCAGCGTTCTGCTGATATGAATCTACCTGTGTCTGGCATCTTTTGGAACAATACGGAAGCCAGCAGGTAAAGGCTCTAAAATAAGTTCAGCGTGGCTTCACATATTGCATAAATCACAGTAGAAGTCGCCATTAGAACCCAATCGTATCCATGACTTTCAATGTTTTTTATGAGACTGTGGATGTAGGAGCACATGGTAGCAAATTTCATCAGAGAAGACAGTGAATTCTGATTATGAGGAAGGTAAAAATTTACCAATGCAACATTACTAATTCTAATAGCCAAAAAATTATCAGCCGAGTGGTACAATACAGGAGTGGGGGGCAAGGATCGTTCAACTAGGCAAGCAAGTCCACCCGAGGTTATCCCTCTGGTTTTACGAGTGTTTGTTGAATAAACAATGTGATCGTCACATCTACGGAGCGAATTGATTCTGACTTGTGGTAGAAGATGCTCTTGGAGAAGCAAGACATCGAGATCGTTTAATTTTTGGCTAATTGAATGATCTTTGTCCTTTCTGCAATTAATGTTGAATTCGGTTAAGTCGATATTGGCAGTCATTTCTTTACCTTTTGGCTCTTTTTGAGAACATCATGAATGACTCGACACTTAAGACAGAAAGCAAAACGAGCATCCCCGCAGTTAGCACACTTCGGGATGTCTTGGCAGGGAGTGTTTTTTGTAGACACATGGGAACCAGCACATCTAGGACATTTTATAGCTTGGTTGCATTTTACTGCTAGGCGATGCGGTGATCGAAGTTTGTGGAGCGACGAGGAGGCCATATATATTTAAAACTTGGAATATTTCATATCCCATTTTTAAGCCCAATCGGAGAGCATTAGAGAGCGCAATAGCATCTTGGAAAGACACTTTCACTGAGGTTGAGTTGTCAATCCTATTTGCATCAACAATACCATCGCGACCAATAAACAGCTCCGCTGCACAAGCTTTATATACGCCTTTCACAATTCCAAACAATTTGTATTCTTTAAGTCTGGCTGTGAGATCCCCTACGAAAAGGCTCTGGAAGTGCTAGGACTGCCGTCACTCCAAAACCGGTACGAAACTCTAATAATGAGTTTTGGAAAGTTCTTACTTTCTAAATCTGAGCACCGTGACATTCTACCTGATCAACCTCTAAAATCAAGAACGTCAAACAGACTTTAAGTCTGACGTCACAGCTAGTAAGAAGTAGCGTCACAAAAAATATTTTGCTGCAGTAGTATCAATCTGAACGAAAATTTTATCGCCCAAGGCTTTGACACTATGAATAGCTTCATGACCGCGGATTTTGGTAATTGCACCCATACGATTAATTGGCTTGTACAAATTAATCGGAATTTTCGAAATAACGATAGTAGCTTGTTTTTCAATGGGTTTCCTAGAACTGTAATCTGAGAGGGTTGGATAATTCATATCATAGACTGTGAATTTTTATTTAATGAACTTTAACGCACTATCAAATCCGGATATTTTAACAAATTTGCCATTCTGTATTTAGGTGGTGTTTATGTGAATTTATCCTTCTTCCTTTTATCCTTCTCCTATTATAAAATTAGCCATTCTGTCTCTTAGGTGGTGTTTATGTGGATTTATCCTTCTTCCTTTTATCCTTCTTCTATTATAAAATTGGCCATTCTGTATCTTGGGTGGTGTCTATGTGAGTTTATCCTTCTTTCTTTTATCCTTCTCCCATTATAAAATTGGCCATTCTGTTTCTTAGTTGGTTTTTATGTGGATTTATTCTTCTTCCTTTTATCCTTCTTTCATTATAAATTGGCCATTCTATCTTTTAGGGGGTGCTAATGTGAAATAATCTTTTGCTAACGACCATAAGAGAGGTAAACATAAGTAAACTGGGCAGAGTTACTCTGTATAACAAAAATATTTATTCCTCCAAAATATTCTCTTACATTATGACTAAATTTACCGAAAAGATTGTTATAAGATGGTAATGTCCAATCCTAGTTAGAAAGAAATCATTGCTAGGTATTAAGAGAAAATAATAGGAGGAATTGAAAGCTGTATAAATATGGTGTTTTGCAAGTTTTTTTTATTAAATTTTGCCATCTCACTACATTGTGTATGTCGCTGTTGTCAGATATCATTTAAAGATGCTGTTGCCAGATATCATATAAAAACTGCGAATTGAGTTTTGGCGTGTTCTACTGTAAAGCTAGAACACAGATAAGGGAGATAGATTCAGCTTTTGAACTTTCAATTTTCTATTTTGACTTTCATTAAGACATTATTAATGTCAAAAATTAATCCTTTTTAATGTTCGAAGTAGCAGGAACATAAGAAATTACTTGTGACTGTTTAAATCGTTCAAGTGGAAACTTGTACAAGTATATTAAAAAAAAAAAAAAAAAAAATTGACCTGTAATTTCCAAATAAAAAGACCTCAAAATGCAGTTATACACTTTTTGCTAATAGGCGATGGCAATCTTAAAAAAAAGAAACGTGGGTGGAAAAACCAGCTAAAAAACATTCTAAGATCATGTGGCACCAAACTGCTTAAGTAGGTGTCACTCTCTTTTCAAGGTGTATAATTTGCAAGGTCTTTGCAAATCTACATAATTATCAATGTTTGAATTATTGCGGAAGTAAAGTTTTGCCAATTTTTACTAATTAGCTTCCCATATGTATTCTCACGTTCGACGGGCAACACTGACGAAAATGTGATGCTACTCTATGAACTACATAATAAAAAAAGAAGAAAATCTTGGTTTTAAGTTACAGACAAGACCTAAATTGGATGAGGGAGAAAAAAAATTAATGTTTTTTGCGGTTTAAAGCAAATTCATTATAGCTACGGTATATATCTGTAAAATAATTTTATAAATCGACATCGGATTGCTTGTGTTGTCTTTTTTTTTTTGCTTTTTTTTACATTAGGACATTGGTACTTTTGTCTTATATATATAATATTTGATTTATTAAAAATTCGGTTTTAGTGGTAAGAACGTTAACTCGACTGTGTTGCTCTTCACTGCAGATAGCGAGCCACAAATGACTCGGGAGGAGAGGAAGCAGGCTGAGCTACGGGCAAGTGACCTTATGGATGCAGGAACTCGTATTGAAGTTGTTGGACTGTCCCAACAGTTCGATTTTCTTCCATTTTATAAGGTGTGTGTTATGTTTGTGTTTATTTGATTCTTTTTCCTCTTTTGGTTCACCTGCATTTCTCTGTAAACGAAAATTAAGCCAGTAAAAAGAACATTAAAAAAAGAAAGTCCAAAAAGTTAATCTTCACCTGATTCATTATCCTAAAAATATCCCAAGTCTCTATATTTGATGCATGTAAAATCTCTGTTTCTATGCGCTCTTAAGTTGTTTTTCAAGGACTTTTTTTTCGAACTTTTTAAAGCTTAGTAACTTGGAAATTTAATTCCAAAATGTTGATTTTTCCCTGAAACTGTCTTTTGGTGGCCTATCCAGAAGGTAGATTATGTTTTGAATTTAAAATAAGGAAGGTATAAGAAAAAGAAACTTTTATATGTGTCTGAAAGTCACACTTAAATACTATTTTCAGACATTGTCGTATATATCATCTTGTATATGAAGATATAGTTTTATAAAAAATTGTATTTTGTTCAGTATTGTATTTTTGAGGACGCATCACTGCCTCCCATGCGAAAAAGTTATTTGCCTTGTTGCTCAAAATGGGGGACTGTTTTTCTCCTATATGGAGTTTTCAGCTACATTGATTCCAATTGTGCAGCTATTTTGGGTATTTTGGAGTATTTGTTGAAATTCTCTTAATTGTTTTTCTCCTATATGGAGTTTTCAGCTACATTGATTCCAATTGTGCAGCTATTTTGGGTATTTTGGAGTATTTGTTGAAATTCTCTTAACTGTTTTTCTCCTATATGGAGTTTTCAGCTACATTGATTCCAATTGTGCAGCTATTTTGGGTATTTTGGAGTATTTGTTGAAATTCTCTTAACTGTTTTTCTCCTATATGGAGTTTTCAGCTACATTGATTCCAATTGTGCAGCTATTTTGGGTATTTTGGAGTATTTGTTGAAATTCTCTTAATTGTTTTTCTCCTATATGGAGTTTTCAGCTACATTGATTCCAATTGTGCAGCTATTTTGGGTATTTTGGAGTATTTGTTGAAATTCTCTTAACTGTTTTTCTCCTATATGGAGTTTTCAGCTACATTGATTCCAATTGTGCAGCTATTTTGGGTATTTTGGAGTATTTGTTGAAATTCTCTTAACTGTTTTTCTCCTATATGGAGTTTTCAGCTACATTGATTCCAATTGTGCAGCTATTTTGGGTATTTTGGAGTATTTGTTGAAATTCTCTTAACTGTTTTTCTCCTATATGGAGTTTTCAGCTACATTGATTCCAATTGTGCAGCTATTTTGGGTATTTTGGAGTATTTGTTGAAATTCTCTTAACTGTTTTTCTCCTATATGGAGTTTTCAGCTACATTGATTCCAATTGTGCAGCTATTTTGGGTATTTTGGAGTATTTGTTGAAATTCTCTTAATTGTTTTTCTCCTATATGGAGTTTTCAGCTACATTGATTCCAATTGTGCAGCTATTTTGGGTATTTTGGAGTATTTGTTGAAATTCTCTTAATTGTTTTTCTCCTATATGGAGTTTTCAGCTACATTGATTCCAATTGTGCAGCTATTTTGGGTATTTTGGAGTATTTGTTGAAATTCTCTTAACTGTTTTTCTCCTATATGGAGTTTTCAGCTACATTGATTCCAATTGTGCAGCTATTTTGGGTATTTTGGAGTATTTGTTGAAATTCTCTTAATTGTTTTTCTCCTATATGGAGTTTTCAGCTACATTGATTCCAATTGTGCAGCTATTTTGGGTATTTTGGAGTATTTGTTGAAATTCTTTTAACTGTTTTTGTCCTATATGGAGTTTTCAGCTACATTGATTCCAATTGTGCAGCTATTTTGGGTATTTTGGAGTATTTGTTGAAATTCTCTTAACTGTTTTTCTCCTATATGGAGTTTTCAGCTACATTGACTCCAATTGTGCAGCTATTTTGGGTATTTTGGAGTATTTGTTGAAATTCTCTTAATTTTTTTTCTCCTATATGGAGTTTTCAGCTACATTGATTCCAATTGTGCAGCTATTTTGGGTATTTTGGAGTATTTGTTGAAATTCTTTTAACTGTTTTTCTCCTATATGGAGTTTTCAGCTACATTGATTCCAATTGTGCAGCTATTTTGGGTATTTTGGAGTATTTGTTGAAATTCTCTTAACTGTTTTTCTCCTATATGGAGTTTTCAGCTACATTGACTCCAATTGTGCAGCTATTTTGGGTATTTTGGAGTATTTGTTGAAATTCTCTTAATTTTTTTTCTCCTATCTGGAGTTTTCAGCTACATTGATTCCAATTGTGCAGCTATTTTGGGTATTTTGGAGTATTTGTTGAAATTCTCTTAACTGTTTTTCTCCTATATGGAGTTTTCAGCTACATTGATTCCAATTGTGCAGCTATTTTGGGTATTTTGGAGTATTTGTTGAAATTCTCTTAACTGTTTTTCTCCTATATGGAGTTTTCAGCTACATTGATTCCAATTGTGCAGCTATTTTGGGTATTTTGGAGTATTTGTTGAAGTTCTCTTAAATGTTTTTTTTTTATGCAATAGACTTTAATCATTAAGGTTTGCCGAAATAACAGTTACCAATCCTAAAGCAGCTTCAAATGGCGAATATTTACCACTTGACAGTTTTTTTTTCCAAGATGTGTTTTTAAATCTTCGGTTACTATGGGCTAGAGTTTGTTTTTTTACTAGGTTGCATCTGACGCTGCAACGAATATTAAAAAAATAAACTTAATAAGCAAATCTAAGTTACTATGCGAAGTGTTTGTTAAGCCTTGGATTTCCGATACTCCAGTAAACGTAGCACATGATACCATAGTACAAGTACGTGAGCCACTAGCAGCCTTAGAATCATGTTCGTGTGAGAATTCCTAAGGAATCACTGAGCAATCAGGAATCACCAAGCATGTACTTCACAATATTGTATGACACCGTACCACAAGTATTTGAGCCGCTATTGTCTTAAGAAATATGTTCTTGGGATAATTCTTAACGGAATCACTTGACGAGAATTTTAAGTATATGTCAAAAGTCATATGCAGATTGACATAGGTTTTCTATCGAAATTAGATGTATCAAGTTCTACAAATCCTGCCAGGCTACATACGCTTTCAATTTTTAACGAAGAAGGCTTGATTCCAGATGCATAATATTTTGGATTTTCTCCTTGAAGAGAAAGCCTTGTGAGATGCAGGATTAGACCCAAAATTCCCATAATTTCCAGATGGTACTTCAACCATAGCACTTCTCCCACCGTTCTGCTTCCGGTGCTCCCAAACAAGCTCTTTTCGCTGCTCTCAGAGCATCAGTCTTGTATGTCACTACTGAATGAGAAAAGGTCAGTCAGCATCTTTGCTGGGGATGTAAGGGAGGGATATTCTAAAGAACATGGGGAATAATAAAATCTATATTAGGGGATATTCTTCCTTCGTCGGGGAAATTATTAAAAATGTAATTCAAACGGGATTTAAGTCCTCAGTTCATGCTCGACTTATGGCTAAATTGGTGAATGTCGTGACTTCTACCAAAAAACTTCTATTTTGCTGGGAATATGCTGTGAAATGTAATGCTGAGTTGTTATTGATTAATTGGAGAAGCCTTAGGACAGTGGATTGGATTAGTGCGCTGGATTTAGGATCCTTTGTCCGAGAGGGCGAGGGTTCGAATCCTGGCGTACCCAATTATTTGGCTTGGGACGGGGGTCCGTGGTGTGACACTGTAAGCTCAGCCAGAGTCAACCCAACTCTAATTGGGTACCAGGAGAAATCTGGTGAAAGTAAACGGGAATGGTGTGTGAAAACACAGGATGGTTGGCCTCCAATCTCCATTGCATTTCCTGGCTGGAGAGCCAAGAAGTGGAGATTAGTATTGCCGCTAGGAACTGTAAAGTCCAATGCCGTATTCTTTAGCTTTAGGACAGTAACGACAATGCTGTTTGAAGCTGATTTTTAAAGAAATTTGGTTAAATAGTCCAGAATAGTTTTAAAATTCTGAAAAAAATTTGCAATTTAAATGGGTTTTTGGCAACAAAATAAACATTTTCTCGGTCTATTCGTTCTAGGGTTAGCCTTGTTTTGCGTCGTATTTTTGCCACTTTAGATCAGTTCGTTGAAAAAGTAGAAACTATAAATGCAACTCAAGTTCGATTTGCATAACAGTAACAAGACCGTTTGTAGTTGGAGGGGGGGGGGGCTGGGGGATTTGACCCCCCTTCAAATTTTATCCGACCAGTAAAAATGTAAAAAATGCCCATAAGCATTTTGAAAAGTTTTTTGTACCCCCCTCTCCCGCGCCAACGAACATCCTTGCTGCGGGCTTGACCAGAAACTTTTTATGTCACATCTAATTTTCAAATAATTAGAGCTGAAGGAAACTTTTTCTATAAATTCAGGAATAAGAGTCTAGAACCAGGGTACATCCAGGATTTTGGCTTGGGTTTACAAAAAAAAAAAAATCCAAAAACATATAAAAATTTGTTTATATGTATTTTGTTCGGTTTTTACGTGCCAAACAGAATTTCGGGAGAGGGGCTAAACCCTGTACCTTCCCTCTCTGTGATACGACCTTGACCAGAACTGAATCCTGGAAGTTGTCTAGGACCTGGTGCCTGAACTTTGACTTCCAGCTTAACGGCGTTGAATATTACACATCAGAATTTCATAGAAATAATTAAAATTTTAGTTCAGTTATTTTTATATAAAGTTTCTGAGTCATTTTTTTTAAATCTGAAAAAATAGGGCTAAATATTTCTAATTAAGATAAACCCTAGGATGGTAGTTACGTAACTCAAAAATAAGCTCTCTCATATAGAATTTATATTGCTTTGGGTTTATACCGCTATAGTCGTCACTGCCCAGGCATAGGGATTTACATCCATGGATCAGATTATCAAATTTCCAGTTGAGGAACAAACCGTAAGAAGCCTGAATTATAAAATGTTTCATTCATAAATCCAATAGAAAAAAAAATAACCATGAAAAATAGAAAACTTTCCAACTGAGCCCATTTGAGAGTAGTGATGCCTTAACGAATATTACCGGATCCCACCCCCTTTGAATCGTGATACTTTTTTAAAACTTTGTCAAGATGCAGGTGTTTGTTACGTTATAAGGGATTGTTTGTTAACCTATGCAAATGTTTTTTATCAATATTTCCTTGGTTGTTGTGTGAAATGTATAAAAAACTACGAGGACCAGGGAAAAACCATAAGAGCCTTCCCAAGTAGGAACATAGTCAAAAATGATCATGGCCTATCAACAATGGTTTTTTTCTGCCTTACACACAGGGCTTTTGTTTTCATTGTCGATATCAGACAAAAGAATTTCCAGTTATTTCCAAGAAAAAAGGCGAGGCGTTACGTGGTCCTGTATTCATTGCTCAAGAACAAAGACGATTTGATAAGATTTAGTTTACGCACTACTATAGTACATCTATATGTTATGCAATGGTATTGACACTTGACTGTTATAGTCTAGTAAACCTGTATATCACGTAATACTATAATAAACCTGTTTTTTACGTAATAGGGAATGTTTACCTGTTTTAAGAATGACGTAATCTTGCGTGACTTGTTAGATTTGTTGAGAATGCCGTAATCTCGTGAAACTTGTTCGTGTCTAAGGACCCATGGGAAACCCTTATTTGTAAGAGAGGAGGGCACACGCGCACGTACGTGACTATTACGTAATGACGGTGCACATATGGGATGTTAGGTAATGCCTTAGCATATGTTTTTTTCAGGATTTCATTTTTTCAAGGCATTTTTTCCTTCGAGTTACCTTTTTTCTTTGAACGTGTTTTTTCTTCGACACATTTTCTTTTAAGATTTTTTCCTCTGGGAAACTTTACAATCCAAAGGTTTTTGTCCGCTTGAGGAATCGAATGTAAGATCCTAGATTTCCCCCAATGGAACTATTCCCTGGACAACTAGACCAACAAGCAATTATTATTATTATGTCCCGAGAAATATATTCTACGTGACAGGCTCTTTGCCCGCTCGGAGAATTATCTGCACAATTTTTCGATCGATTAAACATGAATTGCGTGTTTCCAATCATATCCCCTCGTGGGCATGCAAGTACCCCAATGCTATTGATTTTTTGTCTTTTAGACACACCTTATTGCTACGATGTGTTAATTTTCTAACACGAGCTAGACAATACTCAATGTCTGAGAATGAATGTCTTTATTCTTAAATGGCTTTGTAAGACACGGACTTTTTATCGTACATACAATTTTCATTAATAAAGTAATTAATTCCATATTTTGTTCATTCTTTGTTGGTATTATTTTCTATAAATTTCCAACCTGTGGCATACTGTGGCTGGCTTACTGCACCCTCTGGTGTGCATTATCACACCTAAAGCATTTTCCTCAGGCTGTCATTATTACACCTAAAGCATTATCAGACATTGTCCTGCCAAAATAAGGGTTTACATTAGAATTCGATAGTTTAAACTTAAAGCAAAACTTTCAATAGTGTTCATTCTGATGACTCCTAGTAATTGACGCCAGCGTGGCAGAACGTTGCCACCCGGTGGCACCCTCTGGTACCCATCATCACCACTTTAGCGTTACAGATGTTTGAATATCCCGATAGATATTTTTTTGAACAGTGGGAACATACCATTTTTATATTATATCGTGATAATCTATGGCAATTCACGCCACCGTGGCACTCAATAGTTGGCTTATGGCACCCTTTGACGTGCATTATAACGCCTGAAGTATTTTCAGATATTTAACTAAAAAATAACCGATTACACTAGAATCGAAGGAAAATTCTCAATAGCGTTTCTTGTGATCACTCGTAGCAATTGGTAGCAACGTAGAACAATGTGCCTGCCTAATGGCACTCTCCAGTACCCGTCGTCATTACTTGAGCATTTTCTAACATTTGAATATCCCTGTAGATATTTTTGATTTAAACATTGGGAGTATACCATTTCATTGTCAGAGCGGGATGGCCCAAGGCAATTTACACCACCATGACACTCAATAGCTGGTGAGCATCAGGTGCACAAACACAAAAGACAAGCATAGAGACTAGAAGATACACAGACATGGTGAGAGAGAAAAACACACACATAAACACCATGTCAAACACAAACCAAAAGACCCACACTGACAGAAATACATAAAGACAAACACACAGGGAGGGTAAGAGAGAGAGAGAGAGAGAGAGAGAGAGAGAATCAGACACACTAACACGAAAAGGCACTTAGACTAATAAACACACACTCAGATACACAGGAACGGTGAGAGAAAGAGAGAAACACTCATTTAGACAAACAAAGACAGACATAGAGACAGCGAACACAGAGTCAGAAAAAAAGGCATGGTGAGAGAGAGAGGGAGAGAGATAGAGACAAAAACAAACAGAAAAACACATAGCAAGGCACATAAACACAAAGACAGACACAGAGACAGGCAAACACACTGTCAGACAGGGAGGCACGGTTAGAAGGAGAGAGAAAACACACGGAGTTGTACACATTAACGCACAAAGGCAGTCATAGAAACAGGCAAAAACAAATCAGCCAAACAGGCACGGTGAGAGAGAGAGAGAGAGAGAGAGAGAGAGAGAGACACGAACTCACAGAGTCAGACCCACTAAGAAAGGCACAGAGACATGCAACAATACAGTCAGACACACAGGCACGGTTGGAGAGAGAGAAAACAGTCCAGACTCACGAACACTTAAGAACAGACATAGAGACAGGCAAACACACAGGTACGCTGAGAGAGAGAGAGAGAGAGAGAGAGAGAGAGAACAAATTGAAACACTCAAAGACAGACGCAGAGACAGGCAAAAATATAATCAGTCACATAGGCACTGTGAAAGAGAGGAAAAAAACATACAAACTTACCGAGTCTGACACACAAACACACAAAGATAGATACAGACTCAAGTAAATACACAGTCAGACACTAAGGTACGGTGAGAGAGAGAGAGAGAGAGAGAGAGAGAGAGAGAGAGAGAGAGAGAGAGAGAGAGAGAGAGAGAGAGAGAGAGAGAGAGGAGAGAGAGAGAGAGAAAGAGAGAGAAACCCATGGAGCTAGACAACAAACACACAAATATAGACCCAGATACAGGTAAACGCACAGTAAGACACACAGGCAAGGTGAATGCGAGAGACAAAAACGCACCGAGCTAGACAACTAACACACAAATATAGACCCAGAGACAGGTAAACACACAGGCAAGGTGAGAGCAAGAGACGAAAATACACACAGGCACCGAGAGAGAGAGAGAGATAAGGAGAAACGTACACAAACATACAGAGTTGGACACGGTGAGAGAAACAAACACAAAAAAAGCCAGGTACACACAAACAGGCACATAGATGTGCAAACACACTATCTGACAGAGGCATGGTGAGAGAGAGAGAGAGAAACATAGAATCACACGAAGACAGTCACAGAGACAGGCAAACACGCTCAGCCCCAAAGGCACGATGACAGAGAGGCAATAACACAAACGAAACTCATAGAGTTTGAGACACAAATACTGGCAAAGAAACGTGCAAACACAAAGTCAGAGACACAGGTACGGTGAGAGAGATAAAGTCAACGAAATTCACAAACACACATAGTTAGACAAACCAACTCACAAAGACAGACACTGAGACAGAAAACACACAGTCAGACACTAAGGCATGGTGAGAGAGAGAGAGAGAGAGAGAGAGAGAGACAAAAATAAAAACAGAAACACACAGTTTCAGACAAACACACAAAGACAGACACTGAAACAACCAAACACACAGGCATGGCTAGAGAGAGAGGGAGAGAGAGAGAGAACGAAAAAAACACTCAATAGCACACAGAGTCAGACACGTAAACACACAGACACAAAGACAGACAAACACACACTCGGATACATAGGCAGGGTGAGAGACAAAGAAAACACAGTCAGACACACAAACAGAAAGACAGACACAGAGATAGGCAAACACACAGTCAGACACGCAGGTGAGGTGAGACAGAGGGGAAAAACACACACACACAAAAAGTCAGCCAAACAAACACACAAAGACTGACACAGAGACAGGCAAACCGACACTGTGACACATTGGTACTACCGGAGAGTGAGACAGAAACACACAAACACTTAAAGTCAAACACACTAAGATAGACACAGTGACAGGTAAACGTACAGTAAGACGCACAAAGACAAAGACTGGCACAGAGACTAGCATACACACCCTCAAACACACAGGTTCGGTCACAGAGAAAACAAACATAGACAGCCACAGACACAGGCAAATACAAAGTCAGACATCCAGGAACACGAGAAAGAAAAAACACGTAACACACTGTCAGCAAGATAAATACACAAAGGCAGATACAGAGACAAGCAAACATAAAATCAGACGCACAATGACGATGAGAAGGACAAAATCCCACATAATCGCACAGAGTCAGACACACAGAGACAAACAAACACGCAGCCAGACACACAAACACGGTGAGAGAGAGTGTGTGAGAGAGAGAGAGAGAGAAACAAAACACAATAACACTTAGAGTCAAATACCCAAATATAGACACAGAGACAGGCAAACACACAGTCAGACAAACAGGCTTGTTGAGAGAGACACAAACAAACACACAAAAGCACAGAGTCAGACAGACAGAGAGACAGCCGAACATGCAGTAAAACACACAGGAAAGGTGAAAGAGAGAGAAAACACAGAGTTAGACACACACACACACACTAAAAAGGCTCATAGACTGGCAAACACACACGAAAAAGGCACATAGACTGGCAAACACACACTCAGCCACACAGGCAAGGTGAGAGAGAGGCAAAAACACGTGAACTCAGAGAATCAGACACACTAAGACAGGCACAGAGACAAGGAAACACACTGTCAGACACACATGTAAGGTGAGAGAGAGAAAAAAAACAGATAGAAACATACAGAGTCAGACACATAAACACGTAAAGACAGACACAGATACAGGCAAACATATAATCAGATGCACAGGCACGGTGAGAGAGAGGGAGAAAAACACACAAACAAACCGAGTCTGACACACAATGATACAGATACAAGCAAACAAACAGTCAGCCTTAAGGCAGGGTCAGAGAGAGAGACAGAAACAAAAACCCACCGAGCTAATCAACAAACACACAAAAATAGACCCAGAGACTGGCAAACACACAGTCAGACACACAGGCAAGGTGGGAGTGAGAGACAAAAACACACAAAGGCAGACACACAAGCACAGTGAGAGAGAGAGGGGAGAGAGAGAGAAACCCCCAGAAACATACAGAGTTGGACACACAGGCACGATGAGAGAGACAAAAACAAACACAAAAACAGAGCCAGGTACACAAACACAGGCAAACACACTGTCAGATATATGCACAGTGAGAGAGAAAAAACACACAGAGTTGGGCAGAGAAACACACAAAGACAGTCACAGAGACAGGCAAACACACTCTCATCCCCAAAAGCATGGTGAGAGAGAGGCGAAAACACACACGAACTCAATGAGTTAGACACACAAAGACCTGCACAGAAACATGCAAACACAAAGTTAAACACTCAGGCACGACGTTTGCCTGTCTCTGTCCCTGTCTTTTTGTATTTTTTTTTATCTGACTCTGTGTGTTTGTTTGTGCGTTTTGTCTTTCTCTCTCACCGTGCCTGTATGTCTGACTGTGTGTATACCTGTCTCTTCCCTCGTTTTTGTGTGTCTGATTCTGTATTTTTTTTGTGTGTTTTGTCTCTCTCTCACCGTGCCTGTTTGCCTGACTGTTTGTTTACCTGTCTCTTTGTTCATCTAGTGACTTATTTTGTGACTCTGTGTTTTTATGTGCTTTGGTTCTCTGTCTCACCGTGTCTGTGTTTTTCTGTCCAGGTGCCTGTCTTGTTGTGTTTGTTTGTCTGTCTCTATGTATTTGTGTTTATTTTCGCCTCTCTCTCTCCCTCCCTCCCTCTCTCTCCCTCTCTCCCTCTCTCTCTCTCTCTCTCTCTCTCTCTCTCTCTCTCTCTCTCTCTCTCTCTTACTACTCCTCTGTTTCTTGCTGTGTGTTTGCCTTCATATGCGTCTGACTGTATGTTTGCCTTTCTCTGTGTCGTGTTTATTTGTGTTTGTTTATGTTTTGTCTCTCTCTCACCGCACCTCTGTTTCTGTGTGTTCGTCTTCCTCTCTCTTGTGTGTTTGTTTTCTGCATGCTCGTGTGTTTTTTGTCTATCTGTAGCTGTGCCTCTGTGTCTTACTGTATGTTTAATTGTCTCTCTGCCTGTGTTTATGTGTTTGGTGCCTGACCCTGTGTATTTTTATGTGTGTTTTGTCTCTCTACCTCACCATGCCTACGGGTCTGACTGTTTGTTTGCCTGTCTTTGTGTCTGCCTTTGTGTGTTATTTTTTCTGACTCCATGTTTTTTTATGCTTCGTCTCTATCTCTCACCATGCCTGTGTGTCTGACAGTGTGTTCACCTGTCTCTTTGACTATCTAGTGACTTATCTTATTACTGTGTGCGTTTTGTCTCTCTCTCGCCGTGCCTGTCTGTCTGACTATGTTTTTTTATGATTTTTTCTCTCTCACAACGTGCCTCTGTGTCTGACTGTATGGTTGCCTGTCTTTGTGTTTGTGTATCTGACTCTGTGTGTTTGTGCTATTCTCCTTCTCTCGCTATGCCTATATGTCTCACTGTGTATTTGCCTGTGTCTGTGTCTATCATTTTTTGTTTGTGTATCCGACTCGGTATGATTGTGTGTTTTTCTTCCTCTCTCTCACTGTGCCTGTGTGTTAGATTATTTGTTTGCCTGTCTTTGTGTCTGTCTATGTGTTTTATGTATTTCACTCCTTGTATTTGTATGTGTTTGACTCTCTCTTTCTTTCTCTCTCTCCCTCAATGTGCACATGTGTTTGCCTGTCTCTGTCTTTTTGTGTCTGTTTAGCTGACTCTTCGTGTTTGCATGAGTTTTTCTCTGTCTCTCAGTGTGCTTTTGTTTTGCCTGTCTCTTTGTCTATTCGTATGTGTTTGTGTGGCTGAATCTGTGTGTTTGACTGTTTTCTCTCTCTCTCCCTCTCACCGTACCTGTGTGTATGACTGTGTATTTGCATGTCTCTGCTCCTGTCTGTGTGTCTGACTCTCTGAGCTCGTTTGTTTTTGTCTCTCTCTCACCGTGCCTCTGTGGCTGATTGTGTGTTTGCCTGTTTCTTTTACTGTCTTAGTGCGTGTATGTGTCTAATTCCGTGTGTTTGTGTGTGTTCTCTCCCTCTAACCATGTCTCTCTGTCTGACAGTGTGTTTGCCTGTCTTTGTGCCTATCTTTGCGTGTTTGTGTACCTGGCTCTGTTTTTGCGTTTGTTTTTGTCTCTCTCTCATCGTACTTGTGTTTCTGACTGTGTGTATTCATGTCTCTGTGTCTGTTTTTGTGTTTGTGTATCTAACTGCGTGTTTTGTTGTTTTTTCTCTCTTTCACCGTTCCTTTGTATCTGAGTGTGTGTTTGCCAGTCTATGTGCTTTTTTGTGTTTCTGTGTCTAACTCTTTGTTTTTTTTTTCTCTCTCTCTCTCTGACCGTTCCTGTGTGTTCGACTCTGTGTTTTCCTGTCTCTGTGTCTTTGTTTGTGTGTTTGACACGGTGTGTATGCGTGTTTTTTCTCTCTCTCACCATGCCTTTGTTTCTGCTAGGCTCCGTGCCTGTCTTTTTATGTTTGTGCACCTGACGCGCGCCATTTTTTGAGGGCTATGGTGGCGTGGATTGCCTTGGGCCATCACGATCTGACAATGAAATGGTATGTTTCCAATGTTTAACTAAAAAATATCTTTAGGGATATTGTGCCACGTTTGTGCCAATTACTAGGAGTCATCACAAGAAATGGAATTGACAATTTTCCTTTGATTCTAATGTAATCTGTTATTATTTTAGTTCAAATATCTGAAAATACTTTAGGTTTGATAATGCACGCGAAAGGGTGCCGTAAGCCAACCATTGAGTACCACGATGGCGTGAATTCCCACAGAGTATCACGATATAATATTACAATGGCAGGTTTTCACTGTCAAAAAAAATCTATTGGGATATTCAAACATCAATAACGCTCAAGCGGTGAAGGCGGGTACCAGAGGGTACCATCGGGTAGCCACGCTGTGCCACGCTGGCGTCAATTACCCGGATACTTGCTTGCCTTCGAGGGGAAAGGATTGGAAACAGGAGATCCATTGCTTAATCGGTCGAGAAACTGTGCAGACAATTTTTCGATCGGGCAAACAGCCTGTCACGTAGAATCTATTTCTCGGGACATAATAACATCAATTGCTTCTTGGTCTAGTTGTCCAGGTTACAGTTCCATTAAAGGAAATCTCGATTATTACATTTGACTCTTAAAGCCGACAAAAACCTATGGGTTATAATCCACAGGTCTATGCCTGAAGTTTCTAGATCCATGTAGAAACTGTACAGAGAATACTTCGAGTGGGGAACAGCTTGTCACGTAAAATCTATTTCTCGGTATATAGTAACATTAACTGCTTGTTGGTCCATATATCCAAGGCACTGTTCCATTGGGGTAAATCTCTGGTCTTAAATTTAGTTCCTAAAGTGGACAAAAATCTTTAGATCTTGGTTCCCTGAGGGACAATCTTGAAGAAAATTTCCCGAAAAAACACATTGAAAGAGAAAAGGAATCTTGAAGTAAAAACGTCTTAAAGAAAGTTAATTCTTGAAGGAAAAAAACATCTCTTAAAGTATTACTTATAATTCCACGTGTGCACCGTCATCATGCAACGGTCATGTGTGCGCTGATATTACGTAACTCCCATTTATATGCCGTCCTCATTTACAAACGGGTGTTCCCCATGAATCCCTGAGCTCTAACAACTCTCGTGAAATTACTTCATTCGAAAAAAATCTAAGTAGTCACGCAAGATTAAGTCATTCACGACATAGGCAAACATTCCCTATTACGTAAAAAAACAGGTATACTATTGTATTACGTGACATACAAGTGTACTATACAATAATAATCCTGTGTACTATAACACCATATAACATATTAGTGCAATATAATACTGCGCAAAACAAACTCTAGTATAACGGATCGTCTTTGTTCATGAAAAATCAATATAGGTTCACGTAACAGCTCGCCTTTTGCTCTTAGAAATAACAGCAAATCCTTTTTTTTTACTATCTGTTTGATAGTAACGAACTATAGTAACGAATATAGTAACGATAGTAACGAACCACGATAGTTCGTGGTAACGAACTGTAGTAAGGAGCGACCCGGCTCAATAGTAAACGAAACTTTAAAAAAGGGAATTTTGATGCTAAAAGATACATCAAAAGAATCGAATTTGCACGCTGATTCTAAATATATAAGTTTCAATTAATTTGGTCTTTGTCATCAAAAGTTACGAGCCTGAGAAAATTTGCCTTATTTTGGAAAATAGGGGGAATCATCCCCTAAATGTCATAGAATCTTAACGAAAATCAGACCATCGCACTCGGCGTATCAGAGAACCCTACAGCAAAAATTTCAAGCTCCTATCTTAAAAAGCTCCTATGTGGAATTTCGTATTTTTTGCCAGAAGACAAATCACGGGTGCGTGTTTATTTGTTTGTTTTGTTTTTTTTTTTTCCCAGGGGTCATCGTATCGACCAAGTGGTCCTAGAGTGTCGCAAGAAGGCTCTTTCTTACGGAAATGAAAAGTTCTAGTGCCCTTTTTAAGTGATCAAAAAATTGGAGGGCACCTAGGCCCCCTCCCACGCTCATTTTTTTCCAAAAGTCAACGGATTAAAAATTTTAGATAACCATTTTGTTCCGCATTGTCGAAACCATAATAACTATGTCTTTGGGAATGACTTACTCCCCCACAATCCCTGGGGGAGGGGCTGCAAGTTACAAACTTTGACCAGGGGTTACATATAGTAATGATCGTTGGGAAGTGTACAGACGTTTTCAGGTTGATTTTGTTTGGGGGTGGGGTTGATGGGAGGGGGCTATGTGGGAGGATCTTTCCTTGGAGCAATATGTCATGGGGGAAGAAAAATTCAATGAAAAGGGCGCAGGATTTTCTAGCATTACTATAAAAAAAAAACAATGAAAAAATTAACATGAAAACGTTTTTTCAATTGAAAGTAAGGAAAAGCATTGAAATTTAAAACGAACAGAGATTATTACGCATATGAGGGGTTTAAAAATACTTTAGCATAAAGAGCGAGGTATTTAGGAGGAGATAAATACCTCGCTCTTTATGCTAAAGTATTTTTAGTAATTTCAACTATTTATTCTACGGCCTTTTTGATTCAGGGGTCATTCTTAAAGAATTGGGACAAAACTTATGATTTAGTGTAATGAGCGAGGTATTAACGAGTGTACAAACCCCCTCGTACACATAATAAAAATATAAGAATATAAAAGTATGTTACGTAAGTTAATTCTTATGTTACGCATATTTTTTACTAATAAAAACGTTTGTTAAAAATTAAAAGTTCTAGTAGCCTTTTTAAGTAACCGAAAAATTGGAGGGCAGCTAGGCCTCCTTCCCCACCCTTTATTTCTCAAAATTATCTGATCAAAACTAAGAGAAAGCCATTTAGCCAAAAAAAAATTAATATTCAAATTTCATTTCAATAATTTACGTGCAGAGAGCCAAAATCAAAAATGCATTAATTCAAAAACATTCAGAAATTAAATTAAAAGAACTAGTTTTTTTAACTGAAAGTAAGGAGCGACATTAAAACTTAAACCGAACAGAAATTACTCTGTATATGAAATGGGTTGTCCCCTCCGCAATCCCTCGCTCCTTACGTTAAAGTTTGACTCTGCCACAATTCTACTTTTTAAAAAAATTAAAAGCTTTAGTGTAAAGAGCGAGGCGTTGAGGAGGGGACAACCCATTTCATATACGGAGTAATTTCTGTTCGTTTTAAGTTTTAATGTCGCTCCTTACTTTCAGTTTAAAAAAAACTAGTTTTTTTTTATTTAATCAACAACGAAAACAAAGGCCCTGTGTGTAAAGCAGAAAAAACCTATATGAATGCGCTCTTATAATTTGGACTATGTCCTTACTTTAGAGGAACCTTTGGGTTTTGCGCTGGTCATTGTAGGTTTATAAACCTTTAGCTTAGTAACCAAAGAAATCTTGAAGAAAACGTTTGCATAAGTGAACAAGTAATCGCCTGCTACGTAACAAACACTTGCTTCTTGGATAAGTTTAAAAAAGTGTTGGGGTCGGGATTCGAAGGGGGTGGGCCCCGGTAATATTCTCTGAGGTATCATTACTTTCGAGGCCTTGCAGAGGGGTTTAAGTAGTTCACCTATTCTTAAGGTAACTTTAAAAAGAACACACCAATTTCACTATTTTGAACTATTTCACTATTTTGAATCCCCCCAAAAATGGGGCCTTAACCATCAGTTTCAGAAGCTGGACTGGGTGGTCTCAAATTCAAGCAGTATTTTCCATTAGATTCTGTTTTTTTTTTTTTTTTTTTTTTTTTTTTTTTTTTTTTTTTTTTTTTTTTTTTTTTTTTTTTTTGTATTTCTCACTTATATCTTCCATTTCCTTACGTTCTTCATTTCGATGGAAAGTAAGCGTGGTTTTTTTTTATAGGTATTCTAATTTTGGAGTACAGGTTTAGTCATAATGATTAGGGAGTTCTTTGACCTAGTGTTTAGACAGAAGATGAAATTATGGCGGCAGCGTAAGGTGCAACCTAGTAAAGAACGGACTCAATCCCATAGTAACCGAAAACATAAAATTTTCTGTTAAAAAATCTCAAGTGAAGAAAAACTGATGCGTGGAGCTCATTAATGAATGATAACTCTCATTTTGGCTAATCATACTAGTAAAGGTTTATTGCAAAAATAATTTATAGTGGTTTCAAGAAATAGTCTAAAATCCTTTGAATATGGTGTCGGATCGAAATGAAAGCGGTACCTTTGGAGTTACCATGGTTGAAAACCCGACAAATGACAATTACAGTCCCCCATCCTGAGCAACAAGGAGAATTGTTTTACGCACGTCCACCCCCTTCGAATCCCGCTCTTTAGGCTAAGGTTTTTTACTGTTTTAAAAAGTAGAGTTAAGAGAGAGTCAAACTTTAGCGTAAAGAGCGGGGCGTTGAGGAGGAAAAGCCCCTTTCATATACGGAGTAATTTTTGTTCGTTTTAAGTTTTGATGTCGCTCCTTTCTGTCAGTAAAAAAAATGTGTTTTTTTTTTGTAATTGCAACCAGAAACCAAGAAACAAGATTTGTTATTGCAAGATTTTCAAATTTGGATCTTCGGATCTCAAAATGCCTCCGAGTGCCTCCAGATCCTTTCTTTCTTCTCCACAATTTCGTTGTTTCTTCTTTCTTCTTCTTCTTCTTCGACACTAATAAGTTCTCATATCTAAGCAAGCTTTCGCTTCATTTGTGTATTTATTTTTTCTAATAAACTCTTCTTTTTGGCCCGGTAAAATCACCCTGACAAGAGGGTTGGCCTTTCTGCATGTACTGTAGCCAAAAACTGAGTAATTACAAGGCTTCCTCCAATTCTTTTTCATCTTCTGTCTTTAGTTTTCCTTGGGAGGGGAGGGTCTGTTTCATATTTGTCAGGGCTATAATATCAAACTACTTCTAATTACATCTAAAATATTAAATGAAATAATCCTGAACAGTTTTGTCTGCGTTACAAAAAGTTTAAAAAATGTAGAAAATATATTAAATCAATAAAACTAATTAATAAAACTAATTAGTTGAATTTAACAAAGCTTCTTCTCCGTCAAAATTAACTTAAAAATATTAACGTAGCAAAATAAGAATTAACGTTAACTATCTGTGGGGTCCCAATTGGGATAAGATTTGTTTTCTTAACCGGGATTATATTCCTAATCAACTATTAGATTCAGGGAAAATTTTAAGGAAATTTGAATGTTTGTACTCATTTTTCGAATAAACTCTTCTCTATTCAGCTCTTCGTTGGCTTCTAGAAATTGAGAAATTTCTCCCAGGAATTTCAATCAATCCATCAATTTATTTGAAAGAAACAGATATTTTTTTTTCAAACTTTAGATCTCCACAAAGGCTCTTTGGCCTGTGAGAGTGGGAGACGACACATACCTTTCAATAATAGCACTAAAATAAACAGAAGAACAAGAAGAAAAAACTAAACAACAACAACAAAAACCACCATACCAATAAAAATAAAAGAATTAAAAAACTTAGACACTAGTTTATTTTCTCTGTTGTATGTTTTGTCAAATATCAACCTATTAATTGAAATAAGATTTTTGTTTTAACATTTTTGTTTTCTTCATGCATCTAGAACATCAAAATATAAACATTTTTGCCCCCCCCCCCCCGCTTATCCATCTTAGGCATCTTCATATTTGAAAAAACTCCGAAAAACTTCTAAGATTAGTATTTTATTTATTTAAAAAATTGTAATTTTTTGGGGCATCACCACATTTTTGTCAGTGTTGCCACGTTGAATAGTTAAAATAAATAACCAGAACTAACTAGTTAAACTTGGTAACGCTTTTAGCCCATAAGAATTCGAAATTAAATAACTGTTGATTCTCAAAGACAAATACTCATCGAAAGGAAACTAAGTCTCTTAATGTATTATATCTTTATATTGCTTTTTGTTATTTTTCCCCTTTTTTATTAAATTGTGAATCCTCATTTTTCTAATTTATTAAGACGTGTATAGATGTATCTGATGTAAAATATGTATTAAGATGTATTAAGGTGTATCTGATGTAGACAATCAGATCTCATTTTTACTGTTGTTGGTGTATTTAGGATTTGGTCGTTTTGCCTGGAGAAGAAGAAAGTGAAAATCTTTGGAAACCACCAACAGTAAAAGGGAAATTGGATACCTTGCTAAACCAAGTCGTAACTTTGTCCCGATCAAGAAGACCAAGGGCGAAAATAAATTTCCAAATTGGAGAAAATTTTCAAATTGCAGTTGGAATATATGCACTTGTGAGGTAAACCAAGTAGATATAGGGTCGTAAGTCACTCAGGTACACCCTTGACGGGAGGAGGGGGGTGAAATCAAAGCAGTAGATTGTCACAAATAAATCAATATAAAAACATTCAGGAAATTTGAGTAGTATTTTTGTCTTTTTTTATTTTACTTTATGTTATTAAATTACTTAATGTATTTTGAGATAATATATAAGATGCTTATGTCAGAAATTTTCTATCACAAGGCCAAAGGGATGATGTTGAAATTTATGAATTTTGAGGTAAAAAAAAACAACAGACTGAAAAAAAAGGTCAAGCAAAATCGGTTAAAAGGTTAAAAAACCGGTAAACATTGTTAACATACGTAAAAGCAATATTTTCATTTAACCGAAACATAAGAAAAGGAAAAGACTGAAAATGTAACATAGGCAACATAGGAACAAATAATAAAAGAAGAGAAACTAAAATAATAAAAGAAGAGAAGAGGGATGTTCTGTTCACTTTT
>NC_088866.1:52912261-52974455 GCF_032884065.1 Artemia franciscana | reverse complement strand
ACTATTTGCAAGAAGACGAGTCAATATATATATATATATATATATATATATATATATATATATATATATATATATATATATATATATATATATATATATATATATATATATATATATATATATATATATATATATACATGTATATATATATATGTATATATATATATATATATATATATATATATATATATATATATATATATTACACACATGCATACATATACATATATATATATATATATATATATATATATATATATATATATATATATATATATATATATATATATATAATTATATATGTATATGTATATATATGTATATATATATATATGATTTTATCCAAAAAAAAATAAAATTTTCGGGTACTTTTCTGGTTTGAATTAAAAGATTAAAATTGTTGCTCAGGAACTGTATATTTATTTATGTGTTTGTGTTGTTACATTGGTGATTTCTTTTTTCATTATAATAGCTTTAGCGATTCCGAACTGAAGTAAAAAAAAAAATTGTACTTTTTTTCATGTCTTAAAAAGACACTGCTTTTACTTAAAAGAAAAGAAATTCGGCAATGATGTTTTTCTAACAACGATTTCTACTAAGCTTCAAACTTTTGGTTTTCTTTGTCAAGGTTTTTGATTTGTTGTAATCCCTTGTTAAAATATATAAAACTATTTTTGTAATTACCATTTTTTTTTTTTTGCCTTTATACAATTTAATGTATTTTCATACTCCAGTCCATTCAAAGATAAAATGATTATTAAAGCAAGTCAGATTTCTGACAACAATTGCCCCTAGCTTTTTTTTATGTTTGGCAGTTTTGTAATCCCTTGTCAAAATTTATTCAAATATTTTTGCAATTACCAGTTTTTGCTCGTTAAACTATTTAATATAAACTTCTTCATCTATAAAAATCTTCAATTTTTCAAAACAAGTATGACAAGTGTGACAACGTGACAAAAAACTAGACAGCGAAAAAAACTAACCGTTTTAAGTGACCTTATAAGGGCTGGAAACAGGCCAGTGAATTGGAGTTAAACTGTGGAATTAAGCTTTTTAACAAAACAATCGATTTGATACGGATCACAGGCTCTGTTATGATAGCAGTAATGTCTACTAGCAAAAGCAACTAGAGTGTACTAATCTATTATTGGAGATCTAAGTTTTTGAGCATTGGAAAATTGGGGGTGAAATAGACGACAGCAACTGTTGGTTCTTAATTGAAAAATAAGATCATTAGCATTAATTAAGAACAGGACTGGGCTTATAACTGAGCCTTGCGGGGCACCAAACTCAACCTGAAATGGTGAGGTGAAGAGAGGATCCATGAAGATATTTCTACAAGACGAAACTACTGGTTTTGATTCGTAATCGCGAAATAAGATTATTAGCATAAGTTAAGAACATAGCTGGCCTTAGAACTATGTATTGTGAGGCATCAAACTCAACTTGAAATGGCGAGTAGAAAAGAGAATCCGTGAAGACATCCCTACAAGACAAATAGGAGCCACACAAAGGAGTAATATTCCCTCATATACAGTGACAAAATAATTTAGAGAGTAGAAATTTGGTGAACAAGTGAGTCGAAAGGTTTTCTGTTCAATACACTGCCGCAGCAGGAATCAGACTGAAATCAAGAGCCGAACGCCGAAAATTTAAAAGAGTAGCACACAAGTGCTTCGTTGTGTGTTTAGCTCGGAAGCCGCACTGAAATTCATAAAAAAAAATTACTTTTAAAAGTCAAGTAGACAAGTAAACAAAGCCGTTGCTAGACATAGACAGTAAATATATTGATCGGTAATTAGATCCCACCAAGGCCCACCTTTATGTAAAAAATTATTCAAGCTGGCTGCAGTGAATCGAGGTAAATTCCACTGCCGAAATACAGGTTTATCAGTACAGTAAAAGGAAATATAATAGAAAGAAAAATAAACGTGACTACCTTGATGGGTATACAATAAGGAACAGAAGACATTGAACCTTTTAACCTATTAAAAAGTCGGGTTATCTCAACCTCAGAGACTAGATCTAAGACCATAAGCTTCATACAACTCTGAAAAAGATACAATTTCAAATCAGGTTTAGAAGGAGACAAACCTGCTAAAAACACCAGAGAAATGTTAGCTTTTACATTCTTAATTAAAACTAGACATACGAATATAATTACAACTAAAAATGTAAATAATATATGAACAATGTAGTACCCATTCAAGAGAATATTCAATTACTGCTACTAACAAGTCACCACAGCACCAAGCCGCCAGAGCAACACAACTACGCATGCTCCTCCTCCGTCCCAATCCGTCCCAATCTATTCGCTCCGCTCCTCCGTCCCAATCTATTCAAAGGCTCTCTCCTTATATTGTCCAGGAAGTTCCCATTTCCTTTAAATCTTTCTTTATGACAACCTCCAATCGCAACCGCGGCCGACCACATTTTTGTTTAGCCATAAAGGAATTAATGAAACGTAAAATATAAAATAAAAGATCAAAATTGAAATTAAAAAAAATAAATGACACCAAAAAAACAGTAGGAGCCTATTGGGGATAGTGGTAAGCTATTTAATATTTGTAACATGGATTCTATGATATAGAGTGAGATTCTAGAGTATAAAAATCCACTAAAAATAGACTTAAGCTCTAACAGCAAAAGGAAATTATATAAACCGACCTGCAACTTCGTAAACTTTGGCCAATCCTTTTTTAAATTTCAGCTCTTCAGAAATGTCCATTTCTTGTATCCTTTTCAACTTAAGTATGGAGCTCCCTTGTTCTATCTGCCTAACTGAATCTTGACCAAAGTTCCCTTCAATTTTCGTAGCTTCTAGAAACAATCCAAGTCGACTCAACATTCTTGATTTATTGCTTCCTATGGGGAAAAACTAATATATCTAGAACTGAGAAGGGCTTACACTAAACCAATTTACAGAAAGGATGACTGACAGGGGGGAAATATCCTGCTGAAATTGGTCCAAAGAACCTTCTGGAAAATAATAAAACAGTGGCCTAAGAATACACTTTTTTATGTTTTCAACCCCCCTCCTTCCAAAGAAAAATCGTCAATTCCACCCTACACACCAAGGTAAATCGACCTGTGTTACCTATGCAACTGCAAGAAAGAACAAAATTATCTCCTGGGATGGCTCCAATGAACAATAAGATTATAAATTTGTAGCCAAAGATTATACCATTAGAATATTTTTCACCCATAACCTTCCCCTGAAAATATTACCTGTGTGCATAAATACTTGTGTGGACTCTTTACTCTCCAAATCCACTGACTTCATAAAACACACAATGATAAATTCCCAATTTTAAACTGAGGATTATCTCTGGTATTCAGTGCTGGTGCTGGCGGCTAGGAGCTAAAGTGAGTTTTCATTAGTAGAAGTATTGTCCGTGATGTAGCGATACTATGCTTGCCCCCTCAGGGGCAACCTAGTAAATAACAAACTCTAACCCGCATAAACCGAAAATTTAAACATATTTTAAAAATTTCATGTGGGCAAGAATCACCATTTGAAGCTGATTCAGGAATAGTAACTATTACTTAGATTTGTCTTAGTGATAAAGTTCGTTGCAAAACCAAATTTGTAGAATTTCAAAAAACACCGCGAATCCTACAAACCGGTGTTGGATCAAAACAAAATTACGCCATTGGGATGACCATAGTCAAAAACCTAATTTAAATAATTACAGTACTCCAACTTGAACAACAAGGAAAACCATGTTTTCACATGGAACGCAGTATCTCCCCTTTTTCCCTTTTTTTGGTAACTGGTAGTGAGGCGCTGAAACATCCTAAAAGTATGCCTAAGGGCTCGTTTGAAAAAAAAATTGCTACATACAGTGTCTTCTGTAATTTGCAAAATATAATGATAAAATAGAATGCAATTTTCGACAAAAACTGTATCTTTATATACAGGATGATTTAACACACATATCTTTCGAAAAGTTGCCCCTTCAGGGTATTTGAGATAACAATATTGATGCGGTTAAGGTAGGAAATAAGGTTAGTAACTGATTTAGAATTGAGTTGAGTTAATTGGGGTTGTGTTCTATCCCTACATATGTGGATCATTTTGATGGACTGTGTCGTAAGGACACAGGCAAAGGCTATGGGAGAGTATAGAATGGGGAGATAAAACCTCCTGGACTCAATCAAGATGATTTGAGTATTCTAGATGCAAATGTAAGCAAAATGAATGAGTTTTTGAGATTTGAGAGTTCAGGGTGCAAGGACAATCTTAAAAATAATGTTATTAAGAATGTCACTTCAACTAGGAAGAAATGAGGGTGGTGAGTAATTTTGGACAAGAAGAAGATCGAACAGGTGGGTAACTTCCCTTACCTGGGTAGCATAAATAGTAAAGACGGTGGATGAAGTGAACATGTAAAAAGTACAGCCCCGGGCGTAAAACACCTCAGTAAAATACATCGGGGTGTTTTTTCACAGATAAAAAAGTTTAGGAGAATATGAAGATGAGTCTGCGAATCAAGACTAGAATATTGGAAGCAACAATGATGACAGTATCAAGTATGGTTAAGAAACGTGGGAATTTCAGAATACACAGGAGGAATTGTTAGATTTTCCTCAGAGCAATTGTCCATGAGTAGTTTTCGGTACCCTTTTGACTTACGATATATTAAACAAAAAGTTTTACAAACTGTGATGCAGATTGCCAGAGATCGTACTTTTTGACGGGACGTCCCCGAATGAAGTGAGAAAAGTTCATAAAGTATAATTTAAAGGATAATAGAACTTCTTGAGAGAGGGTAAAGAGTGAATCCAAGAATAGATTTGGACAGAGGAGGAGCGTGTACAGCTGACTTAGCCTTGACCGTCTTGGTGCTGCAGTGAGTTGTTAGTAGCAGTAGCAGTGAGTAAATCACTGGATTTTTACAAATAGCTGTTTGCAGCCCCGTGCTTGAAATAACGAATCTTACCCTTAGGCTTCCTTGTTTTAAGAGGGTCGAATAAAACTTGTTTAAGCAGTGGAATAAAAAGATTTAATTTACCAAATTAAGTGAATCTAAAGTTGGTTTTCTTTGAGAGAGCCAAATAGTTTTCTATTTTGACGGATAACAAACCTAGGCTTGTGATTTTCCTAGTTATACAACTGACGAAAACAAACTGCCTGACAGAAAAAAATTAAGTATTTATTCTTGTATTAGTTTTTGAGCCTGAGATTTAGAAATAGCAAATTATTGATGGTCAAATTTTTCACCAGAAACTCGTCTAACACATATATGATCAAACAGTTCGCGGTAACGAACTGTAGTAAGGAGCGACCCGGCTCAATAGTAACCAGAACTCCAAAAAACGGAATTTTGATACTAATAGATACATAAAAAGAATCGGAGTTTTATACTGATTTTAAATAAATAAGTTTAACCAAATTTAGTCTTAGCCAAATTTAGCCTGAGAAAATTTGCCTTATTTTGGAAAATAGGGGGAAACACTCCATAAAAGTCATAGAATCTTAACGAAAATCACACCATCACATTCAGCGTGTTATAAAAAAAACTACTGTAGAAATTTCAAGCTCCTATCTATAAAAATGTGGAATTTTGTATTTTTTGCCAGAAGACCAATTACGGGTGCGTGTTTGTTCGTTTGTTTTTTTTTCCAGGTGTGATCATACCAACCCAGTGGTCCTAGAATGTCGCGAAAGGGCTCATTTTAACGAAAATTAAAAGTTCTATCCCCTTTTTAAGTGACTGAAAAATTGGAGGGCACCTAGGCCCCCTCCCACGCTCATTTTTTCCAACAGTCACCGGATCAAATTTTGAGATATCCGTTTTGTTCAGCATAGTTAAAAACCTAATAACTATGTCTTTGGGGATGACTTACGCCCCCGAAGTCCCCAGGGAAGGGGCTGCAAATTACAAACGTTGATCATTGTTTACATGTAGTATTGATTATTGGGAAGTGTTGAGACGTTTTCAGGGGATTTTTCTGATTGGAGGTCGAGGGGAGGGGGTTACGTGGGATGATCTTTCGATGGAGAATTTATCATAGGGGAAGAGAATTCCATCAAGAGGGTGAAGGATTTTCTAGCATTATTTAAAAAAAAAGTGAAAAAATAAATATGAAAAAGGTTTTTTCAACTGAAAGTAAGAAGCAGCATTCAATCTTAAAACGAACAGAAATTATGCATATGAGGGGGTTCATCTCCTCCTAAATACCTCACTCTTTATGCTATAGTATTTCTAGTAATTTCGACTATTTATTCTACGGCCTTTGTGATTTAGGGGTCATTCTTAAAGAATTGGGATAAAATTTAAGCTGTAGTGTAAAGAGCGAAGTATTGACGAAGGGACGAGCCACTCATATACGTAATAAAAATATACGAATATAGAAGTTCGTTACGTAAGTTATTTCGTAAGTTACGTCATTACTAATAAAAACATTCGTAAAAAAATGAAAAGCTCTAGTTAACTTTTTAAGTAAACAAAAAATTGGAGGGCAACTAGGCCTCCTCCCCCACCCTTTTTTCTAAAAATCGTCCAATCAAAACTTTGAGAAAGCCATTTAGAAAAAAAAAATATGCAAATTTCGTTTAATTATTCATGTGCAGAGAGCCAAAATCGAAACATGCAATAATTCAAAACGTTCAGAAATTAAATTAAAAAAAAGGTTTTTCAACTGAAAGTAAGGAGCAACATTAAAACTTAAAACGAACAGAAATTACTACGTATACGAAAGAGGCTGTTCCCTCCTCAATGCTCTGCTATTCACGCTAAAGTTTTACTTTATTGTTTTAAAAAGTAGAGTTGTGAGAAAGGGTCAAACTTTAACGTAAAGAGCGGGGCGTTAATGAGGGGACAGCCCCTTTCAAATACGAAATAATTTTTGTTTGTTTTAAGCTTTAATGTTGCTCCTTACTTTCAGTTGAAAAAACCTTCTTTTTTTATTTAATTAGATAATGGGACCGCCCAAAGTCTTTTAATTGTTATAGCGACATTAAAGGTTATTCATAAAATAAAAAGGACTTTTATTCCTGGATTCAGAATCAAGCCTTAAACTGGAGCCAAAAATATTGAGGCGGAATCGAGATTAAAATCAAAATCAGGAGTAAATGAATCAATTAGATCTTTTTCAAGAAAAATTAGACAAAAAATAAATAAAAAAAAACTTTTTCCCAATAATAATCTTCAATTCAGTCTCATTACTCCATAACTTTAAATCGGATTCGGGCACCTAATTTATCTGTTTTTATAAGACCCATTGTCCTTGAAAATATTCTGATTCCTCAAAAGGCTCCAGATCTGTGTGATCTACAAAGTTGTCTTCTCTGACAGACCAGCAGTCTTCTCCTTAGACCTGTGTGATCTACAAACCTTCTCTGATCTACCTCTTTGAAGATGAAGGCAATGGAAGCTGAAGTCTATGTAGTCTGAAGGCTATGGAGGTTCTTTCTGAAGGCTATGGAATCAGAAGGTCTCCAAATACAGACCAGACGCCTTGTCCTCTGTGGGGAAACTGATAGGTTGTCCCAATCAGAATAAAGCGAAGAGCAGGGGAGGAGGTGTACGAACAAACTAATCTCAACTGCTGAAACATGGTTTTTAGGCTACGATTCAATGCAGCCTGACTAATCAAAAACAAAAGTAAAAGATCCCCAGAATGCAATAAATTAGCTTGCATAATTGGAAACCTTACTATCTTGGCAATTAGAGATCATTTACTAATAAAGCTTAGAAATCAGTCCAGAACCGAATTTTAATTTGAAATTCTTTTCTTCAATTTTGCAGCTGGTTCAATTCACAAACATTTAAGGAAGGGGAAAATGTATTTTTTTCAATATCTAGGGTGGCAAATTCGTCGTTCTTTCAATCTTTTCAATGAAAATACAAAAAAATGGACTTTCCAAATTACCACAAAAAGAACATTTTTAAGAATTTAGAGGGGGAATCTAGGAGGACAACCCCCTAGTTTCAATTGACATCACTCCTTTTTGACTGAAGATGATCAACTTCAACTCCTGGGACCACAAAATTACTTTTTCGTCTTTAGATCAAAGAGAAAAAAGAGACTTATAACTACAAACTACTTATAACTTATAACCTACTTATAAGAGGAACTGAAGTGTTTCTGATATAGGTTTAACACGGATTAAAAGCAACAAGCGACCAGCAAATCACTGCCTAGTATAACTTGTGCAACAAGCTATGTAAAGCTTACTTCACTTGGTATTAATAAATACATAAAATTAAAAATAACTATAAACATTTAAGAAAACTTGTGTTTTAATTCATCAAGAATTGATGTAAATTAAATACATTAGGCTCTTGTAAACAAAAAAAAAAAAATAAAATAAAAAAAAAACAGCGGAGCATTGCCTTCCATAAATAGAAACCCACAAGACAAAATGTAAGCCAACTTGCAAAATTTTAATTCAAACTAATTTTTTTTTTTTTTTTAGTTAAATCAGAGTTCTGATTAAAATTAAGATCTTTTGAATCTTGAAAAGGAAATTTTTGTTTGAATTTTTTTTCTCAAGTAATTAGTTTCCTCAAGATTGTTTTGTCTTTCTACTTCTCATGGTTGGGGAAAGTAGTTGGGGATATCTTATCATGCAGCACATAAAAAAAACTTTCTCACATTTAGCGCTATAATCCACGTAGCGAAGGTACCGATCTCTTAATCCTTTGCGGCTGGGAGTGCTCTGCGTAGTTGGGGGCAAATCATCTGACACTTCCCATGTTTTTCTCCCAAATTTCCCTATTCCCCATTTGAAGACGGATTGTCTCTGGTTGAGCTTACAGTGTCGCGCCACTGACCACATTTCTAACCAAATAATTGTCAACACCAGGAATCGGTCAATTGCCCTGAAGGACACAGGATTGCAAGTCCAATACGCCAGCACCTCGGTATATAGGTCAGTAGAAAAGTTGAACATATGCAAATGTACATGCTGCGCCTCTCTTTCTCTCTCCCCCCATCTCTCTCCGTCCCTTCCTCCATCTCTCTTTCTCTATCTATTTTTGCAGCTCATACTCTTCGTACCTTCCTCATCCATTTCTCATACTCTTTGCACATCGTAGTCTTTGCACCTTCCTGGTCAGGTTTTCCACACTCTTTGCACCTTCCTCACTAGTTCCCCACGCTCTTTGTACTTTTCTTGTCAGTTCCCCATGCTCTTTACACTTCACACTCTTTGCATCTTTCTTATTAGTTTCTCGTACTTTTAACATCACTCATCTCTGTACCTTCCTCATTTGTTTCCAATGCTCTTTGTACCTCACAAACTTCGCACCTTCCTTATCAGTTTTTCAAACTCTTTTGCACCGTTTAGTCTTTGCATCTTCCTGGTCAGCTTTCCCATACTCTACACCAGACTTTGCACCCCATACTCTTTACACCTTTCTCATCTGTTTCCATTCTTTTTGCAGTAGCTTAGCAAACAACGGCACATAAAGTATTTTCTAGCCATATAGACTTCTTGCGTCGAGAGAGTACAAGTGAAGAAATACTCATCCTTAAAAAAGGGCTATTAATAACAAGGACTGGGCCCCTGAAATAAGTTTATTTTCCCTTGCCCATCCCCTACCTTTACTTTTTGATCACTGTGGAACCAATGCGAATGAATGTGGCAAGTAGTAGCAACAGTTCCAAACTGTTGCAAAACAATAAACCGCATGCAAGATTCCCTTGGCCCTCTTCTACAGTTATGTTATATTTTAATTTTTGTTTGACAGCACATATCACCTGTGACATTCAATTTCCTATCAAATGCAAGAAGAAGCAATAAAAAATGGTAAAAGAAATGTTTGATAACAGACTAATACAAATGAACTCAAGACTTTTAACTTTGGTTTCTGTATTGAACCAAATTTTGCAGTAGGCTCCTTTAGAGCTCAGGTGGGAGGGAATCACCCCCCCCCCCAACTAAAGACCTTTTCTCTAAAGTTCAATATATATAAAAAATATAGGCCAAAATAAGGTATAGGTCAACAAAATGGGGGTGGAAGGAAATAGCGTTCTTCTTTTTTATTGCCTCCCTCCGACCTTCCATGGAAAAGTGCTTGACCCCGCTCGACAAAGAAAAATTTCAATTTGGGCTTTTATTTTATAATTAAAAACAAAAATGATAATTACAAGTATTTTAATGAGACAGTCGGAAATAACAATTTTTTTTTTAACTTATTACTATGAAGGTCCAAATATTTCGGTTTCAGATCCAGAAGTCGTTATAGACAGAAACCAAAAGGAAGAAGCAAAGAAAAACAGAACAAGATAATACTAAGTTAAACAAACACATACAAAGAAAAGGAAAAGTAAAAACAAAACACAAACGATGAAACTCAAAAAACAAAAGGAACTCTCAAAACTAAGTTAAACCAAGACATGTAATGAAAAGGAAAAGGAGAAAACAAAATACAAACGATGAAACTCGCATTTTCATAATGTTCAATATTATAATTATTACCAATGTATGAAGGTAGTAAAACGACAATGATGAATAATTTATATAATCTTTCTGATGAAAAAAAATATAACAAAACAAACAAGGTAAGAAGACAACAAAACATGCCATAGCTGTTTGTTTGACTGATATAAATATGCCAAAACAAAAGTCTTGTTTATTTCAAAAATTTTACATTTACCCTACGTTAGTTATAAATCAATACTAATACTAGTAACTCAATGTGGCTCCCAGACACCTGAGGCAAACACAGCTAAGCACGTTCCTCCTCCATCACAATTCGTTCACAGCCTCCCTTTTAACACCCTCCCAAAAAGTTTCAATTTCCATTAAGGCCTTCCTTATGAACTCATCCTACCCCATTGGTTAAGACCTGCTTTTCGTTTGGCCCTAGATGGTTGGCCGAAAAGGATGATCTTTGACAATCTGTCTTCATCTGCTGATACAAGTTTCTGAAACACCTAACAAGTCCAGTTGAAAACATCTCAATTTGTCAGACAAAATGTCAGTACTAGGCCATAGTTGTTTTTAACGTTGTAACATTCGAAGTTGTGATTTTCATATTATTTAAAACATTGAAATTATTATGGCCCCAGGAAAAGCAATGGTCAGAGAACTGGTGGAGGACAGGGACTAAAAGATTTTCTCAAACTTCGATACAGATTAAGAGAACATTATTGTATCTGATAAATAGCACATTGACTCTTTCTAATGTCCTGCTTTGTCGCTTTGGAGCCTTACCGAAATGGTGATAATTATCATATTGAACACTATTAATACAAATCTTTTATTGTTAGGGATTTGCTTCGTTATTTTTCCCTTTTCGTTATTTGCTTCTTCTTAATTTAGTATTGTGTGTTCTTTTTTTCTTTTTCTTCCTTTTTTTCATAGAAAAAGGCTTTTGGGTGTGAAACAGAAATATTCAGACCCTTATTATTAGTGCCAGCGTACTGAACTTCGCTCGGTGAAGTAAATTTTAGAGATAAAAACAGCATCAGTTGTATTCTACCGCAAAAGAATTCCCCTTCTCCAGAAATGCAATTACCCAGCACCCTGATTCACAGAAGACAAAACCTTCAGTAATTTACCTAGATTTAGTTGTATTGAGATCCATTTTTTTTTCAATTCGTGAATTGGTCCCCTTGAACTATGCAAAGAAAAAAAAAACAAAGTGAAAACTTTGTCCAAATGATATATTAGCTTTGAACATCTTGATAACGTTCATTTAACCTGTCCATTTTTAAGATTCAATTGACCTGCAAGATGGCTAATTAATGAAATAATCACTGCATAAGAATTTGATACAAATATATCATTTGATACATCAAACACAACACGAAATTAACCCAGTTGAAAACTTTTAAGAGGTAATGACGTGATTGGTATTCAATCACCCTTGCCCAACTTCATTTTTGGGTTTTTTTGGTCGTTTTGCTGTAATTTCAATTAGCAGACGATTTGAGCGAAATATATTAATCGCGCTAGGTGAAAAGAATTTTTCCAAAACTGTGATCTATCTTGATAGCTTCTTCATACCGAAAAATGTTTCATAAAAAAAAAGCCAACTTTCATATAAAATTTTTTGCTGTTTTTGAGAAAAATAAATATATATAAAAACAACAATTACTCAATTAAAGATAGAAAATATTTTTTTACTGTTCCACTGTCTTATCAAAATATTATGTTTTTTTTTTCTTTTTATACAATTTGAATCTTATTTTAATTATACATAGAAGAGCAGTGTAGTCTGTAGAAATATTTATTTGATCTTTATGTTAAATACTATGGAAGTTTAAGATATGTAGGGTTCTCTGATAAAAACTTCCCAAAAGCCTATAAATACAAAGTAGTTGACCTTACCTAAATTGTTAATTTCACGAAAACGTCCTTCATTACATAGAATGGTCAAGAGTTTATGATTGTAGAACTTAAGAATTGCTAAAGATAGCAGCATATTACCCAGCAGTAACACACCTAAATCTTCCTTTCTCACTTCATTGCAAATCCTCAATGACAGTTTCTCCATAATATTTCTGGGGACATTATCATGAAAGCTCAAAATCCACAACAGCCTATCAACATCTTTAATTCTTAAACTTTCTATTTCAGAAAGTTTGTCCAGTTTTTCAGTAATTAATCCAATGGCTTCATCACTTAATGGATTAATATAATATTCCGAGTCAACAAGCCATGCAACAAAATGGCACAAATCAGTTAAGCTCATATACAAACAGTTTTCATTCACTTTCATATGTATTAGATCCAGACAGTCCCTGTCATAGTATTTAGACAACCGTAAAAACTTCACTACTGGGATATACTCCATCTTCAAATTATTTTTTTCAATGCCAAGTCTCAATTTCTCTGAAATTTTTTCAAAAAGAATATAATTGTTTACTTTCAAACTAGAAGTAAATGCAGTATTGCACATAATACTGACATCCTTTAAAGATAAATTAGATATATCCTCCAACATTTCTAATCGTTGTTTATAAGCCTCCAATAATTTTTTATCATATGCTTTGTAGACTAAGTATGATAGATAAGGCAATTCATCAGCAGAAGAATTTTTTATTAAAAAACTAAGTTCTTGATCTTTTTTTAGTACTACAAGACGATTTTCAAACATTAACTCTTTCACCCTTTGCTGAACGGATTGATGCCTACTTTTTGACTGAAGATACTGTCTATACTTCCTCAATACAGTATTCGATTCAGGAACTGTGGATAGATTTTTCCAAAGCCAATCCTGGATAATTATTTTTGAGGCTCTCTTTCTAAATATTGAATTCATTCTTCTAAAAAACCTGAAAAGAATAAACTTTCAATAGCATCAAGAACACGTGTAATTTTGTTATTCAGTTGGAAAGCATAGAGTGTCTCAGTGCTTACTATAGTTTGATTAGTAGACAGTGGTGTCAATTCAGGAATTTAGGGAGAGCATACTTCAAAATCTAGGGAGGGGATTAGCGTTTTTCATTTTTCCCATGAAATACAAAAAAAGTATTTTTCAATACAAATATCCCAACAAAGGGCGCAAATACCCCCTCCTCCACGTCACCGTTAGTAGGCAAGGTAAAAAAAAATCTGGCAGAACTAAGCTATAATAACCACAATTTTCCAATGAGCGTTGGGGGGGGAGATTTAAATACGACAAGTGGAGTAGGGTTTGGATGCTCTCCAATCACTGTTGAGCATCCCCTGAACATGTCCTGGAAGTTTCAGCTTGATCCGGTCAACCATCCCTGAGATACTGCCTTTTAACAGCCATAATGCATATAGTGTGTTTTGATTTTGTCTAATATCTCCCCCAAATTTGCCAAAAGTAGTTGCAAGCAGTTGCAGTCACATTGCGAGTAGTCACAGGTGCAGTCATAGTCGCGACAGTTGCAGTCGCATGTTGTTGTAGCTGAAGCCACAAGTAGTCTCAATTTTACATAGTTGCGATTGCAAGTAATCTTAGTCGAAGTCACAGCAACAGTCACAAGTAGTCTTAGTTATAGCTACAGTGCATGTTATGTGAATAGTTTTAAATATGTATAGTCAAAGAAAAAAAGAACTTGAACTTGAAGTGGCCTAAAAGCTTTAAGTTAATACCCATATCTGTTGCTAAGCATATATGCCTAGCATATTGCATATATGCCTTTTTCATACCCTGGATGTACACAAGGTCTTTTGATTTAGTCCGACATACCCCTCCACATTCCCTGAAATTTCACCTCAATTATCTTAGTTTTGTAAGACAAACCCAGGATCAAACATCTCTCATTATAAATGATAAATCCAGCATGTAAAAATGGCAAATTGAAGAATTTACGTTACTTGCCCTGGAGGCTGTTGGGGGTATAGCACACCTGGAAGCATAATTGTTAGATCTTTTGACTGTTTTAACGAAATGGTTTTTAGTTTCTATCAGTGTTGAGAGGAGCATCTAACTGGAAAAAGGGGAGGGCTGACTGCGCTCTGGCCACTCTTCATTATCCCCTGTAACATATCTTGAAGGTTTCAACTTAATATCCTCAGCCATTCATTGGATTTTGCTGATGCTTAGATTTTCTGCTTTGTAACCAGCCTGTATATAGTGTGTTTTGATCTTGTTTGAAACCCTCCCAACGTTTCCTGAAAGTTTCATTTCAATACCTTAAACCTCTTTTGGAGACCCAGGGTCAAACATGCTACATTTTCCAATAACCAACCATAAATATAAACAATGGGCAGTTTGCACAACTCAAAACCTTTGCCCCACAGGCTATGCGGGAATATGTCATTTCTGGGGGCACAGTTATTTAACCTTTAGACTATTTTGAAGAGCACGGCTATCTTCAAATTTTTTATTGGATGTCTTTGGGGGGACTGCAGCCAAAAACGGCATGGAAGGAAGTGGGATGCCCCCTGGCCACTTTTCAACATTCCCCTCAATTTGCCCGGAAAAATTAACTATGCACATCCTCAGCTGTTCTCAATATATCGTATATACACTTTTTGATAAAATGGATTCTCACAGTCCCTTTGGATTAGTTGTAAATGCCCCTCAACATTCCCCAAAGTTTTGCATTAATGCCCTTAGCTTTTCTTGGACACAACCAGAATCAAACATCCCCCTTTTTCCTAATGATAAACCCGTCATGTAAACAATAGCCAGGGCTGTTATGGGCATAGCATTACTTGTGGACTATTTTTAACAAAGTGTGTTTTTTTTACCATTGTTGAGGAGAGAGCCATCTAAAAAGAGTGACAGGAGTTACCATTAAGTAACTCTTTAATATCCTCCCAAACATACCCTGAATGTTTCAACTTAATTCTTTCAACTGTTCCTTAGCTATTGTTGAGACGCTCATTTGACAACCAGCATGCACATAGTGCGTTTTGATTGTATTCAACATCCCTCTCAACGTTTCCTTAAAGTTTAACCTAAACACCCTAAGCCTTTTTGTGGATCCAAGATCAAACATTCCCTTTTTCCTGATAAAAACTTTATATGTCAACAATGGGCCCCTTACATAACTTACAACCTTTACTCTGGAGGTTTTGGGATGAAGCACCAACCCCAGAGGCATAATCATTTGACCTTTGGAGTATTTTGAACAAAATCGCTATCTCAAAGTTTTAATCGGATGTTTTTGAGGGAAAGAGGGCATGGGAGAGGGTGGTTGCCCTCTGATCACTTTGACTCTAAAAAAACACAAGAACTTTCAATATCCAATGAAATAGGCCCCTTCTGAAGTTTATACAACCACTTCTTACATATGAATTGGCTTTGGGGGGGGGGGGGAGAATAACAACACATTGGAGCCTTATGGCTTTTTATTATTATTTTTACTATGAGCATTGGTAGGGCATTACCTCTGACAGTCAACACCTGAGCGTTGGCTCTGATTCAATTTTATCACTTCATGGAAACAGCCAGCTGGAGGCAGTTGGAGAGGAGAATGACCTGGGGGTCATTGTTGACCAAAAGTTGAAGTTTTAGTGTCCTATACAAGCTAAAGTTCCAAAAGCAAACCGAACCCATGGCCTCATAAAACGAACACTCTCCATCAGAAAGCCATGCATGATAATGAGGCTTAACACCATGGATCTCCCTTAACTGGAATTTGGCATGGCCCTAGCTATAAGATAATGTGATAAGCTTCCAGCTATAAGATAATGTGAATGTTCAGGAAAGTGTTCAAAGAAAAGGAACAAAGCTTATTCCAACGCTACAAGACAAAACTTACAAATAACGTCTCACCTCACTCAACTGCCTTTTTTAGCACACTGAAGGAAAAAAAGAGACATAATAACGACTCGTAAGCTGCTGGAAAGTGACCTATGAAGTCATGTCTTCTCTCCTGCCTATTAACTACCACAAGAGGACAAACTAGAAAGCTCCAGGTCCCCATTGCACCAGGTGACAGCACCAACACTTCTTCTCTGTCCATTCTGTCCTGCTCTGGAACAGCTTGTCCACAGCCACCGTCCAGTTTCAAATCCTAGAAGCCTTTAAGAAAGGATTTGATCAAGACAAGGTCAATGCTGAATGGAGGTTGTCAGGCTAAGAGGCTAAACTGGGTTGTCAAGTCACAGCCAGAAAACGCCCCCAGCAAGATTTTTCTACAACATCTTCAACATCACTTTATCTTGCTGGATATGTGATTTAAGGTAACTTAAGCTGAGGTAAAGGAATTTGTAACTTGGCTGGTTTCACATCAATTTTATTGAACAAACATCAATTTCTAATTTGTCTCTCATTCACAATGGAAAAAAAAACATGCAATATTGGCAGCATTCAAAGCAGTGGAGTTAACAGATTTTTAAAGTGAAAGTAACTGATGATTGCCAGTTATGAAATCAGTATAAAACAGTTCACGGTAACAAACTGTAAGTAAGGAGCAACTCAGCTCAATAGTAACCGAAACTTTACAAAACAGAAAAACAAAAGAACTGAATTATTCTGCTGATTCCAAATATATAAGATTCCTCAAGTTTAGTGTTACCCATCAAAAGTTGCAAACCCGAGAAAATTTGCCTGATTTTTAAAAAAGGGGAAAAAAACCCTAAAAGTCAAGGAATCTTGATGATAACCATACCATCAGATTCAGCATATCTGAGAACCATACTGTAGAAGTTTTAATCTCCTACACAGAAATGTGGAATTTTTTATTTTTGCCAGAAGAAAGATAATGGATGTGTTATTTGTTTTTCCCAGGGGTAATTGTATCAAAGTAACTGTCTAAGAAGATTGGAAGAGGGTGCATTTGAATGGAAATTGGAAGTTCTAGTGCCCTTTTAAATGACTGAAAAGATTGGTGGACAACTAACCCCTCCCATGCCCCTTTTTCCCCAAAATCAGACTGATGAAAATTTGGAGATACTCATTTTGTTCAGCATAGCTGAAAAAAACCAATAACTATGCCTATAGGGGTAACATGACCCCCACAGCCCATTGGAAAAGGTCTGTAAGCTATGAAATTTGCCCATTGCTTGTGGATAGTGTTTTGTTATTTGGAAGTATACAGATATTTTTCGGGGGGGGGGGGGGGGTGTGTGCTTGGGGCAGGTTTCCATAGGGAGAATTTTCCTTGGGCAGGGAAATTTTCAAGGGTGAGCTTTCCAGGAGAAATTTTACACTGGAAGGATTTGACAGAGTTCAAATACAATATTCTTTTCATTTGTTGTATTTTGCCTTTGCCAACTCAATTTTGCATGTGGAGATGTTCCAGGGGATATTTTCAACAGGTTAGGATTTCAGGGGAAAAAATTTCCAAGAAAACAGGGATTTCTGGAGTGATCAGAAAAATGATTAGAGAAAGTATTTTTCAAATCAAAGCATGCTGAGGTAATTTTTTCAGGCTAAATTGTCCACAAGAAATATTACACAGGGGATTTTCAGTGAGGATGAAATTTTACAGGGAGGGGTGTATTTTACTTAGGAGGAACTTCCCACAGAGGAGTTTACAATGAGGGGAGATAATTTTTATTAAGGCAAGCCATATTTACTGGCATTGTTTGAAAAATGATCAAAAGTTAAATTAAAAAACAGGTTTTTTCAACTGAGAGTAAGGAGCAAAAATAAAACACAAAACGAACAGAAATTATTCTGTATATGAAGAGGTTGTCCCCCTCCTCAATACCTTGCTCTTTAAACTGAAGTTTGAATGATTGTCTCAAATTTTAAGAGCAACTCCTCAAACACTAAGGCCATTTAATTAGAGTAGGAAGCTTTTTTAAAAGTGCTCAAAACTTTAACACAAAGAGCAAGATATTGAGGAGGGGGCAACACCTTCATATATGGAATAATTCCAGTTTATTTTGAGTTTTAATATTACTCCTTTCTTTCAGTTGAAAAAACTTGTTTTTTTAATTTTAATTATATTCTGAATCAAAGTCTGTGTTTTAATTTTAGCTCTACAGGCAAAACAACAAGGAACAAGATGTCAATTAAAAGGTTAAAAATGGATTTTGCAAGGATATTGATTAGTATATTTGGAAAGAGTGTCAAAAGGTGCATTAAGTGGTTTGTTCATCTTTTAGCAACCAAATTAATCAAGATTGGTAACAGTATAGGAGAGCAGTTATACTGAAAGAAACAATATAAAAATATAATAACATAAATAACATAAGAACATGATAAAATAAATAGAACAAAAATATAATAGCAAAAGAGTAATACCACTCAATTCACTAATTGGTGTACTTTCTAAAGAACTAGAACATTTGTTACTCAGATAATGCAACCTTTCTCCCCCCCTCCTAGTGGTTCTAGATACAGCCTTAGGCTATATACAAAACTAAAAGAAAACAGTGGAAATCTTACTTTACAATATGCATCATGTTTCTATTAATCATATTTTCATGTTTCCTTCCAGTATTATACACATTTCTAAATACCATGTTCATCCAACTGTTCTCCTGGTCTATATTAACCACTAATTTAGGAAAACAGTTTTTCCCTTTCTCCTTCTATCTCCTTTCTTTTTTTTTCTTTTTTTTTTTGTGTTTGTGCTGTTACATTGATGATTTCTGTTTTCATTACAATACAACCTCATACTCGATATTCACACAGATCTCTCCAGACCTGGTCCAGATGTTGTTTACCATGTAAATAACACAATACAACATCATACTTGACATTCACACTGATCACTTCAAGATCTCAAATCCAGATGGTCAACAACAATCATCCATAGTGTTGTCATCTTCTGGAACAACTAGGGCAATATCAAGATGATCTGACTGCTTGGCTTTCCACAAGGATCTTCTTGGGTTTCTTTTCTTCCTTTTTTTGCAACCGTTAACGTGCCAAAAACCGGAAAAACACACAAGTAACTACTTCTGTTAATGACCAGAAAATCATCATAAGTCCATGAAGTTTCAAAATCACTTGTTTTTTTTTCGGTTTTGGCTTTGCTTCTGGTAGGCTTCTTCAAAAGTTCATTTAACTGCATTTGGTTATTCTTCTGCATAAGTACCATAGTGCTTCCAACAGCTGCCAATTCCCTTTTCAGTTTGGTATGTAGCAAAAGTGACCTATTCAACATGGTTCACACAAGCCAAATTTCAATAAGGTTTTTCTTCTCAATGCCTATTTTCCATCAATTTCTGGCTTCTTCCAACATCTTGTCAGTAGCTTGGTCATTTTACCCACTAGCTCCCTTTTTTCTTGTAATGACTTTTCAATTGCATCTATATTTTGCTGGCTAGAAGAAAGTTTAGAAGGCATTTGCTTTTCTTTTTCTGCGAGCTTCTTTTGTTCTTCACTCTCTTTTCTGCCTCTTTCTGGTTCTCAAGATAAATTTCGAAACTCTTTTGTGTAGATTGTACAAGCTTCATCATGGCTTCAGTTAAATGGATGCTTTGGGCTCTCCCACCAAATATCTACAGAACACCCATTGCAAGCAGACCATCGACTGATCACTCATTGATGCCCTCTGTTCACTGAAGATCTTTCTGGACAATGAAAAACCTCTCTCAGCACTGGCTGAACTGTGCAAAACAACCAGTAAGTTTTTGATCAGCATCACCTAATTTGAGTATTTTCCATCCACAATTACTCTGTTCCATTTTTCATCAACCTTATTTGGCTTTTAGGGAAACTCACCTTTTTGCAATAGTTTAAACTCATCTAAGAGTAGATGCGTTTTCAAAAGGATAGGAAGGTTTTGAGCAACAGACAGTAAATCGTGGACAGTATTTGGCTTAAATATCTGTGCAGGGTGTAGGAAACACAAACTTTCCAAAAATAACACAGATTCACTGTTTACAGCTTGATTCAAAACATATGTGGCAGCTGAAGTGAATGTTTCTCGATATGCTACAGGAAATATCACTTTGGCAATTTGTTGGCTACTACAAGACTGTTCTCCATCACTTATCAGAGTGTCAACTAGAGGCAAGAGCTTCTTCCATCTTCAAATGGTGTCATATCCAAGACAACCATTAGTTCTGACAGAGGCAAGAACTTCTTCCATCTTCAAATGGTTTCATATCCAAGTCAACCATCAGTTCTCAAGCTCCTTTAGGTCTTAAAATGTGCCCAGCAAGCATCAAAACAAGATCCTTCAAATCTATATACACTTAATGGATCAGTCGTTCTTCATGCTGGAACTTCTGAATAAAATATGTGAAAAGTTCAGAGTTGTCTATCAGGAACTGACATCTGCTTTCAACGTCAACTGTTTGAGCAGTTTTGCTATATCTTTGTACATACAGCATTTCATCAGGGAGACATTCTAATTAGGAACAAAGAAGGTAAAATATTCAACTAGGGCTGGCCATTGCTCTATTGTTCTAGTGACAGCAGAAGCAATTGATAACAAACAGATTGGTAAACATTTCATAAAATTCAACTTAGGAATACCAGTTTTCTCTTGTATCCAACAGCTCCATCTGCTCCAGATATGGCACCCTTGTGTCATATAGCATACAATCCAATGATCCACTAAGGTCATAGGCATAAAAAGGGATACACATCAATGTTATTGATTTGGAAGGGGGGGGGGATTTTAACCTCTAATGAAGCATTTTCAGGCATGTCAATTCTAGTAATGTACTTTTTGAGCTGATGCCATTTTTGAGGGGTTTAAAACATTTTTTTTTGTCAAAATTCCAAAAGAAAAATTTTGAGACTATAAATTACTGTTGAATCAAAAACAAATAAGAGCTACCACCCCTGGATTTCTTTAAGTTGAGTATTTCTAGCAGTGATTTTTTCAACATTTTTACTTTTGGTTATTGGCTATCTCTACTAGGTTGTAGTAGCTGCAATAATTATATAAGTATTAGGTATGTATGGGTATAAATCAATACCTACTTTGATGAAGTTATTAGTTCATTAATATATATATATATATATATTATATATATATATATATATATATATATATATATATATATATATATACATATATATATATATACATACATATATATATATATATATATATATATATATATATATATATATATATATATATATATATATATATATATATATATATATATATCAAAAGCAACAAAAATGAAAAAGCTTGGCAGCTTAAGTGACTTGAGAGGCAAAGGGCATCAAACCTTTTCATCCATCCTTATATAAAAAAAAATGTGATTCTGGAGTCTTAACATAATTCTACAGTCTTCAGAACAATAAGGTTACTAAAGAAACAAAAATACTTCTTTCCAGAAGTGTTCAATTGGCTAAATCCTACAAAAAGGGACTTTTAGAGACTTGAGAGCTGTTTTAGGGACTTTTGGGGACCTTCTCCAGTACCAGGGACTTTTATTGACCTCATGGCAGCACTGTATAATTAAATTTCTAATTTTATACTATTTCAATAATTTCTTAGACCACACTGCTTTTCTATTTACAAAAAAAAAAAAAAAAAAAAACAGGTTTAAGTTAAATAAAGCAGTGATAGAGAATAAAAAACAAATGACACATCAATTGAAAAAAAAATCTAAATATTTCAACTCCACATCCAGGAGCCCCTATCAAGGGAAAAAAAGAAAAGAAAAAGAATATGTAAAGTCATCTTCAGAAAAAGACAAAAAAACAGGCACTACATCAGAAAAAAGACAAAACAAATATTGCAGCACTGTAACACAGAAATAACACCAAAAATGCCTACAGATATTATGAGCATGTATTATTCTGCTGTAGATTCAGATCAGCAAATGAGATCTATTAAAAATACAATACTATAATTATTTAAAGAATTCACAAAAGAAAGCAAGATTACCATCCCTGATTAAATTTACAGGTCAAAAACATTTGAAATATTTAGGTGGTGACATGTCAACAAAACTTACCTTTTGCCAAATATAGTTTCAGATTTTACCCCACCCCACCCAACCACAAAAAAGGTCCTCCTGAATAAAATTCCCTCTTAATTCACAATATGCAGAATGATCCTATCTCTGCTTCTTTCCTTGTATTTTCAGTTTTTCTATCACATTTCTAAACATTTGTGTTTATTCTCTAAGTCTTGAAAAGAATTTATAAACAAATGCCAAAATGACACCTAACCTAACTTATCATTGTTTGTCTATTAAAATCTTTTTGTGGGAAATAATTAGATGACACTGATGGTGTTTAATTATATATATAGAGCATTCAAAAGTAGAAAAATATGATCAAACCCATGCTTATTTTTCAGCAATTTGTAAAACAAAAATTGTACAACAGTGAAAGAAGTAAAGATAAAGGTCACTGTAATATGTGTTAATATTCTGCATATTATCATATCAAGCATATCAAGCATATTATCAGATTATTCTGCATATTATCAAGTAAGAATTGTTTTCATAACATGTTTCCTTATTTATGGCTAGGGTCCTAGGTTTATACTGAAATTGTTTTGAAAATTGTATAATAATAAAAGTGACTGGAAGCAGGCCAACATCAAACCCATCTTCAAGAAAGGGAGAAAGGACCAAGCTTGTAATTATTGCCCTTTAAGTCTTACTTCTGTTGTATGTATGGCCCTTGAGAGCATCATAAATAGCACACTGGTCTCTCACCTTGAAGAAATCAGTCACTTTTAAAAAGTCAGCATGGTTTCCATAAAGGTTGCTCAATCAATACAAACTTCATTGAATCATATGACTTTGTCACCAGACTCTTAGGTGATTGTCTTCTGGTGGATTTCATGTTGCATGATCAAGCAAAAGGCTTTGATAAAGTACAGCATCAATTTCTTCTCCTGGTGCATGAGAATTTAGTTGCCTGGATTGAATCCTTTCTTACTTTCCAGTAATTGGATACATTTGGGGGAAATCTCCATTACAAAATCAACCAATATGCTAGCAACTGCCCAATCAAACATACAGGGGCTAGAAACATCTATGAACAGTCTGTGCAGGAAGGATTAGTTGACCTTGGATTATTTTGAACTTTACAGCCCCCCCCCCCACCCTATGGAAAGTATCCCCAGCGAAAAGTACCCCATCTTGGAAAATACCCTTCCACCCCTGTTGAAAATGCCCTGCGGTAATATTATTTTTATTTTAGACTAGGGCACATTTTATAGAAGGAATCATCATAGAAAATTTAAAAATGATTCATTTGATTCTAAATTGAGAGGGCTAGTGCTCTTTTTAATAGTCGAAAGTGATCAGAGGGCAAGTGTTCATTTGGTCATTTGATTCTAAATTGAGAGGGCTAATGCTCTTTTAATAGTCAAAAGTGATCAGAGGGCAAGTAGCTCCCCACTCCCATCTTTTCCCAGAAATCATAGAGTAGTAGTTTATGATGCCACTGTAAGACTATTTATTCTGATGAAAGTCTTGTCATTAGTGAAGTTCAACAAGACACAATCCTGGGGCCCACATTGCTCAAAATATATATTAACAACTGTACAACCCACCTGAAAAATCCACTGACACTATATGCTGACAATTGCAAGCTCTTAGGACAGGCCCAAATTAGCCCCAATCCCTTGATGATGCAAGGATATTTAGATCAACTATCTAGATGGTCATCTGAGTAGGGTTTACAGTTCAACATGTCAAAATGCGAAAAGACCTGCATCTTGGACACAACAAACCTAGACAACCTTACTATACAGGAGATGATCTACTTGAGGCTGTAAGTGAAGAGAAGGACCTGGGGGTGATGACAAACTCAAGTTTCACAGCCACACACAAGTTCAAGTTGCCAAAGCAAACCAAGCTCTAGGGCTCATAAAAGAATGTTAACCACCAGGAGGCCCTGTGTGGTTACATAACTGTACAAAGCTATTGTAAATCCACACCTGGAATTTGGAATGATCCTAGCATCTCCCCATTACAAAATGGACATTAAAGCACTTGAGAGCATCCAAAGGTGAGTAACAAAGCTCATACCAGCTTTGGAAGACAAGCTATATGAGGAATGCCTTGTATACCTCAAACTCCCCAACCTAGTCTATAGAAGGAACAGAGGAGATGCAATTACCACTCACAAACTAATAGAAAACAACATCTCAAGTCAAGTATTCTGATCATCCCTTGCAAGTACAACAAGAGGTCACACAAAGAAGCTGCAAGTTCCCCATTGCCATCAATGTGAGCACTAGCAATTTTTCTCTGTGTGTGCTGTCCCTTACTGTAATAGACTCTCCAATGCCACTATCCAGTCCCAAACCAAAAATGTGTTCAAGAAAGTAGTCAATCAAGACTGGGTCAATGCAGAATGTAGACTAACCTGGGATGCCAGACCATAGTCATGTCACACCACCAGCAAGATGTTTCACAGGAGGCTCATCATCACCTTATCTTGCTAGACATGCAATTTAAGGAATAATGGAAGGAAACATGTTAATATGATAGGTAAAATTCTAGTTTAGTAACTTTTCAATATCTTAGAAAGGAATTAGGTTAGGAAAGTATAACTTTCAGGGATAGGAAAGTATTTTGGAGTACCAAACTCTACTCTTTTTCCCTCTAGAGAACAGTGACCTTTGATAACTTTAAAAATCTATATGTGTTGAAGTAAAAGCTTATAAAACAGGATCTTCTGCCTAAATGAAGTACTGTTTCAGCTTCACAACTTTGCTCAGTCCTGATTTATAAGGTTTCAAAGACCTACATTTAGATCTATAATATGAAGATCTGCAAACAAAATTTAGAAAGAACCCATGAATATTGCTTAAAATTCTAATCAAATAACAAGAATTTCATTTTAGAACTAAAACCAAAGAAAACAACACTAATAACTGAAAATTAAGGTAAAACACTGTTTTGTCAAAATTTCAATAGGTATGGACTTGTTAAGTAGGCTAGGCAAATTTCTAAGATTTAAAATCAGAAGAGGATTAACATGGAAACTTGGCAATACCTTCCCAATGCATGTTTTGATCCTCAATTCAAATTCTAGTTAATTGACTTCTTGCTATCTTGGAAGGGGTTTAGGTTAGGAAAATGAAACTTTCAGGGATGTGTCTACATGACAGGTCTATACCTATTGAAATTTTGACAGAACAATATTTTACCTTAATTTTTAGTTACTATATGCTTTTTATCTGCCTTTAGTTCTGAAAATGCAATTCCTGTTATTTGAGTAGAATTTTGAGCCATATCAAGTTTTTTTGCTATTTCAGAAAGGGTTCAGGTTAGGAAAATGAAACTTTCAGGGATGGGTCTACAGGCTAAAGTATGTCCCAGGAAGGTATTTTGAAGTACCTACCTCAACTCCTTCTCCCACTAGAGGGCCCTGACCTTGGATGACCTTTAAAAATATGTGTGTTATAAAAGTGAATCCTTGTAAAATAGATCTTCTGCTTAATTGAAGTACAACAAAATTGTTTTCAGCTTCATAACTTTGCTCAATCCCATATTATAAGGTTTTAAAGATATGCAAATACATTTCCTAAATTTTGAGAAAAAAAACATTGATAGGGCTCAAAATTCTACTCAAATAACAGGAATTATATTTTCAGAACTAAAGGCTGAGGAAAAGCAGCTAGTAACTGAAAATTAAGGTAAAATATTGTTCTGTCTAAATTTCAATAGGTGTAGACCTGTCATGTAGGCAAATTTCAGGGCCCTCTAGAGGGAGAAGGAGTGGGGGTGGGTACTTTAAAATACCTTCCTGGGATATACTTTAGCCTGTAGACCCATTCCTGAAAGTTTCATTTGCCTAGCCTAAACCCTTTCCAAGATAGCAAGAAGTCAATTAACACCTAGTAGCTTTTTCTCTGCTTTTAGTTCTGAAAATGCAATTCCTGTTATTTGAGTAGAATTCTGATCCATATCAATGGGTTTTTTTCAAAATTCAGGAAATGTATTTGCAGATCTCTAAAACCTTTAAAATGGAATTGGGCAAAGTTATGAAGCTGAAAACAACTTTGTTGTACTTCAATCAAGCTGAAGATCTATTTTGAAAGGTTTCACTTTTATAACACACATACTTTAAAGGTCATCAGAGGTCAGGGCCCTCTAGAGGGAGAAGGAGTGGAGATACCTAGTTGTTTCAAAATACCTTCCCATGACATACTTTAGTCTGTAGATTTATCCCTTAAAGTTTCATTTTCCTAACCTAAGCCATTTTCGAGATAGCAAGAAGTCAATAAACTAGAATTTTATCGTAGATTTAAATTTTATGGCTTAGGGATACATTCCCTAGCCTATGTTTCTTAGTCTGCATTGCTTGGGGACCCGTTTTCATGGCTTCTCATGGAACAAAAACAAACTCAGATTATAAAGAATGTAAGGAAATAATTTTTAATCATATAAGACGTTCCTTACCTCTTAAGTTCTAGTTCACAAGCTATTTAATGATTATATAAGTGACAAAGTCATCGAAGAGAATGTTCAAATTTTGAAATACTTGGCGTGCTTCCCAGTGTTGCCGCTCCGCGTGGAAGAATCTTACTAAATTTAAGAGGAAAAATTTACTAAATCGCATCTGTTTTTACTACATGCTCCGGAAAATTTCTTGTACGTGCGGCTACCGCCGCCGGCACACCGTCTAGCATAAATGTTTACTATAAGAGGATAATCAGTAGGATTTTCATTCTTTTCTCTTTCTCTTGATTTTTTTTCCTTTTTCACTATCTATTTCTATTTTTTTCGTTTGCATTCAAATAAACCTACTGCTGTCACTTGCCACTCATTTTTTTTTTTTAATTAAAACTACAGATATTCCTGCAAAGGCTGACAAAATCGATTCGCTGATGTTATGGGAAGCGGAACAGTTCTTTCTCCTAAGAAACGTGGACCTACTTTTGATTGGTTGAGGGTAGGAGCAGTTCTTCATAGTACAGACCCAAATTCCACCTTGAAGGGTATCTTTTTTATAACTCCTTCATAAATCCGTTACTAGACTATTTTCGTTAGATTGGGGTTGGTCACGACAGTCGGAGAAGGAGAAACAACAATTTGCTTCGAATTTTCACCAGTCGGTAATATACTTTAAAAAAAGTTTGGAAGAATATAAAGATAAGTCTGCAAACCAAGATTAGAATATTGGAAGCTACAGTGATGACAGTGGTCAAATACGGCTCTGAAGCATGGGTACTCCGAAAAGCGGACAATATTTTCCAGAGAAATTGCCTACGGATTGTACTGGATACCCGGCTGACTGACCATATTTCAAAGAGTAGGTTGTACGAAAAATGTGGTTCAATCCTGCTTTTTAGGGCTATAATGAAAGAAAGGTTGAGGTTGCTAAGCCACCATCTGTGGATGAAGGATGACAGATTGCCGAAGATTGTCCTTTTTGCTAACCGTCTGGGGCTACACGAAAATCAGGTGGTCCTCGCCCAGGTTGGGAGGATGTTATAAATAAAGTTTAAAAGAAAATGGGAACTTCCTGGGAGGATGTAAAGAGGGACGCCTTCAATAGATTAGATTGGAGGAGGAACGTGCGTAGCTATGTTGGCATCATGTGGCTTGGTGCTGCAGTGAGTTAGTAGTAGTAGTAGTAGCAGTAGTAGTAGTAGTAGTTTTAGTTCGAACTAGAATTTTACTAGATTAATTAAAGAAATTTTCCGACAAAACAAGTTTTTAGAGAAAAGTAAAGAACTTAATTAAACCAAAAATAAGCAAAAATGGAATCAAATTATCTACCAAGTGTAAAACTACCATAAATCAGAAATTCTTAGAAATTCTTCAAACTTAAAACGACCAGAAATTCTAGTAAATAACCAAGTCAAATTCAAAACAAGCAGAAATTCATATGAGTATGGTTCAAAACCCCCTATGCGTTCCCATGATCAAAACATAATTTTCAATTAACTGAAGATAATTTAAATATTTTCAATCTTATAACTTTAATAAATCAAATATAATTAACGTTTTAAGGAATAGATATCAGTATATTCGCATTAAACGGATAAGTGCAAATTCGTTTTGTATTTTTTTTTTTTTTTTTTCAGTAGAGTACAAATTATGCTCTGGCATCAGTAAACTATAGGGGTCTCGAGCCCTACTCGTGTTATTTTCTGCTCGTTTTGAGTTTGAGGTTATTTATCATACTTTTTGTACTATTTGGGGTTTAATTTATTTTCGATGTTTATTCGTGGTAGTATTACGCTTGGTAGATTATTTGATTTCATTTTTACTAATTTGTGGTTCAGTGAAATTCATTAGTTTCCATTAAAAAAAAACTTGTTTTGTCGAAAAAGTATTTTTAATTAATTCAGTAAAAATCTGGTTTGACCTGAAAAAATTACTATAAGAGTATTTTTTTTTACCATTCGACTAAAAAATATTTGCTGTTTCCAATTCAGAAAGTGTGCTGTTCTGGCTCTTTTTTTTAATTTTAGTTTTTTAAGGTTGAAGTTGAGGCCAAATTTCTTATTATAAAGAACGTCATTCTGAAAAGACAATTCTGAATTTAGGAAGTGGTTTGATTTGGTATCCTACACAAATCAAGGTAGTACAGTAGCTTAAATAGAGGATAAGGTAGTCTCTCAGGAAAATATGAGATACTTGAAATCCCGATGATTTCAAAAATTGTATCGTCCACGAGTTACAAAGGATTTTTACATTTCCGATTCTTTGTCTGAAAAGTCTGCTTTCTAACTGACTGTCAAATAAGATTTTGCTTGGCAGATGTTTAATGTTTGCTATTTCACCCCTTTTCTTCTAATCAATTACAATTCAAGTTTTTCTATTTTCAGACAGCCAATTCTAGTCTAAAGGACGATTTTTTTAATCGTTCTTGTAAAAAGTTCTTATAAAAATACAAAGAGTGTTGACCTGCACTTGCAATTCTGAGCCAAGTAAAATGAATCCCAGAGCAAGGGCTCATAATATTTTACAGAGCATTTAAAACTTTTTGCTCATTTTGTTTAAGCAGAATAATTATCAACAAGATTCACAAGAAGGAGAACGGCCTTGGTGTTTGTAAAGTAAAGGTCGGTGAGGCACTGGTGGTACTTTGTCAAAAGCGAAATGATCACTGGTATGAGGGAGTTCACCATCGGATACTAACAGTGAATTTGGACTTGAATTCAATAGACTTTGCATAACATAAAAGATGTTACTGAAACTTTGCATCCGGTAGGAGCCTGCTTTTGAAACACCCAGGGTCGACTGACGGACTCAAATAAATGAGAGGTAGGATAACAAAATAAATCAAGATCAAGTATTTGATGAGGTAGTTATTTGTTGATCGCTCGGGTCCTGAACACCTTGCTAGCAGCATAAAAGTATGATATTGCCCTGACAGTGGATTTTGATTAGTAAAATAGTTGCTGCAGTTCAGCATGATTTAAACTTTTCGTTCAACATTTTTCAGTTTCTTAGAAGGATATATTGAAGTCAAGAAGCAAGAGTCATCCCTTCAAGCGTGTGCAACCAAGCTTGAGCCCCTCAAAGCGTCAATGTCGCGGATATAACAGTACCTATGCATATATGAATGCTTTTGACTCACTGCAGTCTTCAATTGTGGCAGAAGGATTAGGTAACCGAGGCCTTCACCTCTGCACTGTTGAAAGATGTTTCGACTCTTCACATGTTCTAGCCATTGCCTGTTGGCGAAGTCTTACAGAATATATTTTCAGAAAATGCTTCACCTGAAAGAAATAAATCCTCACATACTCAACATTTTCAAAAATAACATTTTGTAATAAGGCGCTTGACAGACTCTGGGTTCATCTTTTCACCACCTGCTTATAGAACATTTGTTGATGCGCTCTCCAAGAACTAGTACATTTCTGACATGTAGACACGGCGTGAGGAGTTTCAGTTACTAATATGGCTTTTACTGGCTCTTACTCTGGCTACTGTCAGCTTTGCACACTAAGAACTTACCGGTGTTTCATTTTAGACTACTGAGCAGCATAAGGACATTGGAGTGACAAAACAGAACGTGAATTTCAAGATGTTGTTAAAAGTTCTTCGATTATGTAATGTGAATATATGGGTACACTTTCGTAGCAGTACACTCAACCTCAAATTCAACGTAAAAAAAATAAAAATCAAATTTATGGAAGAGATAGAGTGGCAGATTTTGTACTCGGAATCATCACATACTTGTTAGTTGGGTAGTAAAAAAATTGTATTGCAATTTGTTTCAAAATTTTGGCTTTTTTCATTCGTTTCCTAGACTAGTTGTAGTGCTGACTTTGTGAAAAGACATACGTATCCCATATACAGTGCCCCTCCCATTTTTTTTTACTCTTTCGGTGAGATTAAATGGTCGTAGAAACTTGGCAAGTAGCTCATTTTACTTAAAATTATAAGGCCTTGCATCTTATTGAAAGGTCATAAATAAATGGGCTGCAATCTTCTCCTTCCTCTTGTCTTCTTTTTACCTCCTTAATCCCAGGACTCCGATTAGGATTATGAGATCGTCATTTCACTAAAAACTGACATAGGTTCTAAAAATATCCATCCGGAGAGGAGTAGACACCCGAGGCTCCCCAAGAAAATATGGGTACAGATGGCACTAACTTTAATTTATTTGTTTGGCCCCTTTTTCAACTTTAGCTCATACCATGCTTTTGCGAATATGATGCTCATGACGGCCGCTTCCCATGGGTGACAACTAGTAAACTTATCATGCAAACATTATTTTGTTCTTTTGTTGTACAATATGGTTCGAATATTGGTGGCAACAACATCCCTCCTAACACAGACTATGACTCTAGCCTATGACTCCAGCCTATTTTTGTATGAATTATGGCCATGATTTATCAAAAATGTAATTTTTGCCTTAGAAGACCGAAAGTCTTAGCATGCAACATGATTTTCCGAGTTATTGTTTAACTTCTTTAAATCATTCCTAAGAAATCCCTCTAAAACATTTCGTGTAGAGTCGCAAGGATTTATTAGTATGGACTGTGATATTTTACACTTTAAAATAAAATAATTTTTTATTCCAACTATAATCATAGGGGAGTTAAATAATATTCAAGGCTTAAAATTGCAATTTCTAAGGCTGATTTTTGCTCCTGGTGAATTTAATCGAATCAAACTTTGGGTATGCCTATGAACGCATTTTGACCCTACTCTATGGTAGTTAACTATGATTAATTTGTATAAAGTTATGTCAGCCATAGTTTTAACTGTAGTTCTGATAAGGTTCGAGCTTCAAAAGTTTGCTTTTTTGTCAGTATAGAAATTGTCAGATTGTCTGCCATATAATTTTCAGATAGGTTTAAATAGACAATTTTTTAAAAACTGTATATTATTATCGCTATTGTTGTGGGGTGAACCCAAACAAATCAAAGCGTTGGCTTCAAAGCCTAATCGCCTCCACGCCTTATTTAAAAAGATATGTTGGCTGGTTGAACCCAAACGGAGCTGTGCTCTTCCACATTAACCATATACTTTACTAACTGTCGGAACCATTTGGCCTTTTAATTTCAACAGTCATCTTGCAAATTTAGTGTGAAAGCAAACCAATTCTTTCAATTTTGCCAAGGTTTTCCCCCAAATTCCTGATTCCTGCTTTAGCTCCATTTATAATTCTTATCTCTGTCCTTTTTAGTCGCATTATATGCCTAGTCAACAAAAGATTCAACTGTAGGAGCTCTTCCTTAATTCATTGTATCCCCCCCGTTCTTATTGCAGTTTTGTTGATTTTAATGTTGTCCATTTCATCACTATTGGTTTTCAGCAGTCATGAGAAATGATAATGAAAGGCCATTACTAGTGTCCAGAAAAAAGGCAATAAAGTTGCCTTTAGTGATGTCCAGTCTCGGCTGCTTCACCTACTATTCCATTACTTAGATTTCTACTCACCCTATAATGTTCTGGGACCCAAATTAGATTCTTTTGCTTCATTTTCTTCTACTTCCTTTGATTGCTCTTTTGTTCAGTCTTTCATGGTAATTCAGTTCACATCATCTCCAACTTAATATATCCCAATAACCTTAAGATACATTGGGTTATGGGTAAAAACACAAGTTTTTCTACCTGGGCACTTCTTTTGATATTGATGAGCTATTTACAATTTGTTTTTTTTTATGTTCTGGGTTGTCGCTTAAAACTGCAAACAGTTTAAAATCATGCAATTTTTTTTTACTTTTTATTATAGTATATTTCCGACAAAGACAGTCCCTTAGTAAGGCGATATTACTTCACGTAGATAACTTACTTCACATGCTGATGATGAACACTGTATATGTGTTCGAAATATCCAGTTAAATAATTTTTATATCTATTCACTGTCAATTAAAAGGTTTCATCCCTATTTTGAACTGTTTTACTTTCAAGATTGCTTCTGAAACAGATACGCCTAGGAAGTAGAATTTTAATCCAAAAGCAGAAATATTGTAATTTCCCTTTGCCTGAATATTTGGACCTTAGATTTCGATTTCTCTTAGAATGCAACACTGTCTATTATCCTTGAAGAAAGGATTTGAGAATTAAAAATGGTAGGAAGAAATTAAACTTAGGATTATCGTATTTAATCGTTTTAACATGTATTGTAATGTCTATTTCAGGTTTGTCATTCATCACAGACCAAGATATTTCAGTTATTAATGTGTCATGCAAACCTGTTTCTGCCTGTCACCCCAAATATTTATGTGCTTGAAAGTTAACAAGTGGTTTTTCTTTTCATTGAACCTTGGAGGTCCTATTAAATCCCTCTTAATTGAGTGCAAACATCGGTATATTTGAGATTCCATTAGTGATACATGGGAACATACTACCAAATTCTTTTTTTTGTGGTGTCACTTGTGGCTTAGCATACATATCGCTTAAGATCTGATTATAGCTGGATTTACTTCTCTTTTAACAGCCCTTAAAAACTTAAGCCGGTGGATCAGCAAGTCAAAGGAGAAATTCTTGGTCAATGTTCCTATTACCTGAATGATTGTTTAGGGTCATGAAACTATTGTTAATAGATGCATTTTGACTTTTTGAACATCTTTTCTCTCTTGCAAAATTTCTGCAAACTTACCATTATGGAGTTATTATATATTTGCACATTGGGGGGGTAGGGGTAAAGCATAGCATATATTAAATACACAAACTAGGCTAACCATTGCTGTATTTGGTATATGCTATGCTTTACCCCCCCCCCCCCCCCCCAATGTAGGTGGGTACTTTAAAATACCTTCCCAGGATATACTTTTGCCTGTTGACCCATCTCCAGAAGTTTCATTTTCCTAACCTAACCTCTTTTCAAGATAGCAAGGAGTCACTAAACTAAAATTTTACTGTAATGATAAGATGCTAGTTTAGGAGCTACTTTGGTAAATGTATCACAGTTCCTATAATTGACTTATCAATAAAGTGAACATAACACTTGATGCCTTTTTTATAATAATTAAACAAAAAAAACAAGTTTTTTTAAATGAAAGGAAGGAACAAGATTAAAACTTAAAACAAACAGAAATTACTCCATATATGAAAAGGGCTTTTCCTCCTCAATGCCCTGCTCTTTATGCTAAAGTATCTCTTAACTCTACATTTCAAAACAGTAAAAAACTTTAGCATAAAGAGTGGGGTGTTGAGGAGGAAAAGCCCCTTTCATATACAGAGTAATTTCTGTTCATTTTAAATTTTAATCTTGCTCCTTACTTTCATTTAAAAAACTTGTTTTTTTGTTTAATTTCTGGATGTTTTTGAATTAATGCATGTTTTGATCTTGGCTCTCTGCACATAAATAATTAAAACAAAATTTGCACATCAATTTTGAGGGCTAAATGGCTTTTTCATAGTTTTAATTAGAAGATTTTGAGAAAAAAGGAGCAAGGGAGGAGGCCTAGTTGCCCTCCAATTTTTGATTACTGAAAAAGGCAACTATAACTTTTAATTTTTACAAATGTTTTCATAGGTAAAAAATATACATAACTTATGAATTAACTTACATAGTAAACTTCTATATTCATATGTTTTTATTGCCTGTATGAGGGGCCTCACCCCTTGTCAATACCCCACTCTTTACACTAAAGCTTAAATTTTGTCCCAATTCCTTAAGAATGACCCCTGAATCACAAAGGCCATAGAATAAATAGTTGAAATTAATAAAGTTACTTTAGTGTAAAGAGTGAGGTATTAGGAGGAGGTGAGCCCCTCATATGCATAATAGTTTCTGTTTGTTTTAAGTTTTAATGCTGCTCCTCACTTTCAGTAGAAAAACTTTTCATATTTATTTTTCATTGTTTTTTAAATAATGCTAGAAAATCCTGTGCTGCCTCTATTGAAAGTCTCTTCCCCCATGAGAAGTTCCTCCATGGAAAGATCCTCCCATGTAACCCCCCCCCCCCCTTCAACTCTCCCCCAAACCAAAAAAATCACCCTGAAAACGTCTGTACACTTCCCAGTAACCATTACTATATGTAAAAACAGGTCAAAGTTTGTAACTTGCAGCCCCTCCCATGGGGACTGCAGGGGAGTAAGTCGTCCCCAAAGACATAGTTATTAGGTTTTTCAACTATGGTGAATAAAATGGATATCTCAGAATTTTGATCTGGTGACTGGGAAAATGAGTGTGGGAGGGGTCATAGGTGCCCTCCAATTTTCTGGGTCACTTAAAAGGGCACTAGGAGTTTTAATTCCCATTAGAATGAGCCCTTTTGTTACATTCTAGGACCACTGAGTCAATACAATCACCCCTGGGAAAAAAAACTAATAAACATGTATCCATGATTTGTCTTCTGGCAAAAAATGTGAAATTCCACATTTTTGTAGATAGGGGCTTGAAACTTATACCAAAGGATTATCTAATATGCTGAATCTGATGGTGTGATTTTCGTTAAGATTGTATGACTTTTAGTGGGTGTTTCCCCCTATTTTCTAAAATGATGCAAATTTTCTCAGGCTTGTAACTTTTGATGGGTATGACTAATCTTGATGAAACTTATATATTTAAAATCAGCATTAAAATGCGATTCTTTTGATGTAACTATTGGTATCAAAATTCCATTTTTTAAAGTTTCAGTTACTATTGAGCTGGGTCACTCCTTACTACAGTTTGTTACCACAAACTGTTTGATTTATCACTAAAGGGGTCTTAATTATTATGAGATCTTTTTCTAACGTGAAAAAAGGTATAACAATTTTTCAAATAGCTCCTTTTATTGGTAGGAAAACGTTTTCAAGTGGCAAAAGGCCTTCAAGTGTTTTTCTTAATTTAAATATGGATATCTAAAACTTAAAAAAATCCATATGAGCTTGTCTTTAATGATTGCAAAAAAAAAGAGGAAAAAAATACTTTATTTAAATTTATATAAATGTATAATTTAATAAAGTTACATTTGTATATTTATAGAATCACAATCCTTACTTTCAGTTGAAGATACTTGTTTTTTTTTATTATTTAATTTGCCAGTAAGAATGGTGACTGGTTTTGACTAATTTTCAGTGTAAGGAAAAATAGGCTAACAACTCTTTTTCTGTTAATTTTAGTTGAACAACTCACCAGCAATCTCAGCAAAATTATTATACAATTAAATAGATTATGTGGCTGATTACAGTTTTTGAAAACTTTTTTACTGAAAACTAGTTTTTTTTAACTGAAAGTAAGGAGCAACATTAAAACTTAAAACGAACAGAAATTACTCCATATATGAAATGGGTTGTCCCCTCTGCAATCCCTTGCTGTTTACGCCAAATTGTTTTAAAAAGCAGAATTGTGGCAGAGTCAAACTTTAGTGTAAAGAGCAATGGATTGCAGAGGGGGCAACCCATTTCATATATGGAGTAATTTCTGTTCATTTTAAGTTTTAATGTTGCTCCTAACTTTCAGTTAAAAAACTAGTTTTTTTTTATGTAATTTCTGAACGTTTTTGAATTAATGCATGTTTGATTTTGGCTCTTGATCTTTGGCTTACACATAAATTATTAAAATGAAATTTGTATATTAATTTCTATTTTGGCTAAATGGCTTTCTCTTAGTTTTGATCAGACGATTTTGAGAAATAAGGGGTGGGGAAAGCCCAGTTGCCCTGCAATTTTTTGGTTACATAAAAAGGCAACTATAAATTTTTATTTTTAACAAATGTTTTTATTTGTAAAAAATATACATAACTTAAGAATTAGCTTACAGAATAAACTCTTATATTCTTAAATTTTTATTATGTATATGAGGGGGTTTGTACCCTCATTAATACCTTGCTCTTTGCACTAAATCGTAAGTTTTGTCCCAATTCTTTAAGAATGACCCCTGAATCCAAAAGGCTGTAGAATAAATAGTTGAAATTACTAAAAAATACTATAGCATAAAGAGCAAGGTATTTATCTCCTCCTAAATACCTAATGACTAAATAAGTAATGACTCCAATTAGCCAAGTTGAATAACTCTAAAAATGCTAATCCTTGAATCAGTTACAAAACAAAATAAATACTACAAGTACTTTTTGTGTTTTAATCTGTCTTGGTTTCCTCCCAAAATTGCTTAAGGCCATGATTAAGTGAACTGATGTAACTCAAAAATCCCATGTTAAAATTGAAAACTTATATACAAAAAGTGCTCAAGTATTCATTGGTGGAAGATACCACTTTCATAATCAGGCTGTAGCTTCTTGAAGATTCTACAAAATGTTTGCTAGGATTTTGCTCTATTTCCTCTAATTGCTTAGAAATCATAGAAAATTTACTGATTTACTGATATGCTGATTTACATAATTTGTAACAATTTACTGATTAGACTCAAGCTTCAAATGTGTGTCCAACATCAGGCTACACATTCAGTCCATTTTTAGTTCATTTAAAATATACAGTATTGTTTATGAATAAAACAGTCAAGCTAAACACATTGTTATTAAGAAAATACAGATAAATTCAATAGTAAAACAATTCAACTTGTTGGTTGCATAATAGAGATATTATGGTGACTTAACTGTTGAAATGATGATTAGCTGTCTGAGTACTGGGTATCATAACCTATATATAGCTTCTCAATATATTTTCAGTAGCAAGACTTTTCTTCCTGGTGCCTATTCACATTTAAAGTAATAATAAGAAAAGAAACTTTTGAAAAGACAGTGGCTATGTATAGTTTTGACTTTACATTTGTCCATTGGGGGAGTGGGGTTGAGTGATTAAGTGAAACAATGTATTCTCATCATTGAAATAAGCTATTACTGCTTTTAAGCAGTTTTAGGAATTCTGGTACTGTAACCATTTTCTACTGACAAATTTTTAATGAATAAGGTGCCAGTTTAAAGGTTCCTTGTATTGCCCAAAATAAAATTTGCAAACAACGTGATTAGTACATTTTTAAAAAACATAAAAAATGCATTAAGTAAGGTTTTAATATTCTACCTTGCTAAGTCAGAAAAAACTCAAAATTCACCAAAAAGAACCCAACTCACTAGTAGATTTTTGATGGCATAACAAAGCATATTTCATAAAAAGTCTCTGAAATTTAATGCTACATATAAATATTTAAAATGATAGAACACAAGGAAAATCAACTTCAGTTGTCCATATTATTCCAAATATAACAAAAATATAGGCTTGTGAAAGCAAGTAGATAACTAGAATTTCCAACACATATAAAGCAAGAATTTTGTTAAAAAAAAGTCTTATCCCCAAAACTGTTTGCAGACAAGAATATTGCCCTTAGCTACAGCAAATTTTTGCAGAGGTGGTTTGCTATAGAAGCTACATTGAGTGACCCTAAGGTTCAGGGACACAACAAAAATATAAGAGGGGACAATTTTTTTTTTAATGCAAAAAGAACTACTAGTAATAAATTACTACAATATGAAGCCTCCTGAGGTCAATACACCACACTGATCTATTCAAAGCTTCATTCTTTACACCCTCCTATGATGTTATAATTTCCTTCAAGTCCTTCCTTAAGAGTGTTGTCCTTTGAGGGAACCCCTGAGGAATGGTCCACATATCCCCATTGAGAGACAACTTGCTTATTGTTTGGCCCCAATGGATGGCCAAGAGGTATAATTTTTAGCTATATGCCATCTTTGATCTATAAAAAATGGGATATATTCCAAATGGAAATTTAATTTGATACCTTTTTACTTTAAATTTAATACAAGTTTAACAACTGCAAACCTGTAATATTTTATTAACTAACTGCATGATATATATTATAATAATTGTTAATGCACTAAACATTCTTGTTAAGTGTATTCACAAAACTTTAATATGGAAACAAATGCTATGTTAGTTTTTCATTAATCAAGAAGTTAGTTTGCTCTTACCTGGAACAAAAAATTAATATTTTCTAAATTATTGACTTCTTGTCAAAGCTGGAATGTGCTCATGGTCTGGCCCTCTAACCTTTTCTTTCATCATAGCTCTAGAAACTAGCATCAAAACATATTTTTGAGTTTTGATATTCTTTCATTGTTCAATATATATTTTTTGTGGCTTAATATATATCTATATGTGTATATATATATATATATATATATATATATATATTATTTTTATTTTTTAATTGTTTGATATACTTGGGATTTTCTATTGGATTTTTTTTACTACTAATAGTAATTGGGGAGGGAGGGATAATAAAAGTGGTATTCTAGAGTCTGGTTCTTCAAGTAAAATGTCAAAGACTACATGCATGACACATTCTGGAAAGGGACAAAGAACATTTTAACAAAATATAAAGATGTTGCTTGTCAAAGAAATAGGGTTAAATCTTGGTGTTCTAGAAGTCTTGGAAGGTTTCATTTTGATCTTCATATTATGATTATATTAATCATAATAATGATTATATTATTATATTATCATTGTAATTTATTGTTAAATTAATTTGCCTACTTGGTGTATAATATACCTAGCTGTTTAAGAAGAATATCTGCATGATGGCTGCTGATGTGTTCTAATAATTACTTGGGCATTCTTTTTAGACCAAAGGTACATCCAGCTTTGGTAAAAGGCATAACAAAACCCACACTCTTTGCCGAAGATGTGGTAGATCAGCCTATCATATTCAGAAGTCAAGATGTGCCCAGTGTGGATACCCTGATGCAAAAAGGAGGAAGTGTATGTTGTTATTTATTCTCTATATGTTTAGTTTTATCATTATTCTACTATTATTTTCACATTTTAGGTGAGATTGGCTTATTCTTTAAAATGATGCTGTTTCATGTAGTTTTGGTTTCTTTGATAAAAAAAATATTTCTAGATAATCTTTCATTTATTTGAAAGATAAGCTGTTAAACCAGATTCAATGAGACTTTCAGGGATTTTTGGGCAAGGCAGTATTTTAATGATTTGTGTTCAGGAGAGGGAGGGGTATTTACGTTTGGGAGGGAGAGGGTTGCAATTTTTTCATAAAACATCATGAATGTGTTTGCATTCATACTTTTTTTTTTACAGTTGAACAATTATTTGGGGGGAGGGGGTTGAATTTAATCTCTCCCCCCCCCCCTTAGATACAGTCTTGTCATAAGGATTTGATATTTAAGTTGAAACCTTCATTTGCTTTTTACATAGACATAGACATTTTTTTTTATTTTCATCCAAAATATATAGATTAAACAAAGAATTTACCATTAACAGCCACTCTTAAGACAAAAGAGTCCTGACTGTGGCCGCAATTCTAACCACCATGAATCTGCTAAATCACTACTTTAATGTATCCAAGAATGATCTTTCTTTGTTATTATTATATAGTTTTTTTTAGTGTCAGTTCGTTTTTGATCCCAGCTTGTTGCTAAAGTGCCTATGCTACCTGTTTAAAAAATTGTCACAATTATAAATAAACGCATCAATCAGCAATCAGAGAAATTTTTTATGTTTATTATTTCATTTATGACTAATCTAGGGCATCTGAACTTATCTCTTATGTCATTAATATCCAATAGTTTACAGTGAGATATTAGATTATTTAGAAGGATTCTTTAGAGATAAATAATTTCTGAGACTACAGTAGCTATGCATGAAAAAAAAAGAAATGACAATAAGCTTATCCTTCAAAGTAAACTGTTAAAGTGCTTCCAATATTATAATAGTTCCATCAGTCAATAGCCTGGCTGACATAACCTCCTCACAGGCGTGGTTTCAGGGGGGACAGAGAGGACACTTGCCCTGGGCACAGACATTTTAGGGGCACAAAATTTCAAATAAGTAATCTAATGGCTATGAATGTTTTGTGTTTTTTGAAATGATATTTTTATTAAAATGAAGTAGAATGTACAGTTTGCAGTAATTATAAGCTAAATTAAGAAAAGTCAGACTTAGTAAAAGGAAACTTTTATTAATAAGTGAAACTTTTGTCAAAATTTGACCTGGAAATTTTTGGGAGACAACGGGAGGGCCTGATGTAAAGAGAGACTGAGCTGGCACTGCCTGCACAAAGAGTATTGAACTCAAAATGCACACCTTGATCAACCAGCTCCTGAAATCGAAAGAGCTACTGCAAGATATATAATCAAAAACAAGCCATCTCAAGATTAACAACTGGCAATTACCTTAAATTACCTTAAATCGCATTTGCCAGCGAGATAAGGTGGTAGATCCTCCTGTAGTTCTCGCTGGTGGTGAGTGATGTAATTATGTTGGCTTAGCTTCCCAGTCCAGCCTCCACTCGGCCCTCTCCCAGTCCCTGTCGACTCCAGCCTTGAAGGAGTGGGGAGTCTCAGCTTGGATGGTAGACTCGGATAGGCTATTCCAGAGGGGGACCACCCGAATGGAAAAGAAACCACGTCGTTCCCTTCTCCGACATCCAGGCAGGTGAAGCTTAAGACTGTGACCTCTTGAATTGTTAGCCAAAGAGGGGGTGAAGATCTGGTTCAGGTGACCGGATTTGAAAATTTTGCGTGCCATGATCACATCTCCTCTATATCTTCGATAGGTGAGGGTTGGAAGTCTCAGAGATCCTAGGCGATCCTGGTAAGGGACATTATTTAAGCCACGGACCAGTTTGGTTGCCCTCCTTTGGACACTTTCAAGGGCTCTTGTGTCCATTTTATTTTGGGGAAAGGCCAATGTCAAGCCAAACTCAAGGTGGGGACGGACAAGGGATTTATAAAGTTTTATAACCACACATGACTTTCTGGTTACAAAGGAGCACTTAATGAGTCCGAGAGCTCGATTAGCTTTTGCAACCTGAGCCTGAGTGTGGCTGTGGAATTTTAAATCTTTGTCCACAATGACGCCTAAGTCTCTTTCCTCGGCAACTGCTTCCAACTGATCACACCCTATATGGTAGGGATGGTGGGGGTTATTGTGCCCTAAGTGCAGTACCTTGCATTTTGTTGCATTGAATTGTAGGGCCCAAGTTGATGACCAAGAGGATAGCCTGTCAAGGTCCAGCTGAATGCAGGCTCTTTCTTCTTCAGTTTCAGCAGGCCCAATGAGCTTACAGTCGTCAGCATATAATTTTAGAAGGTTGCATAGATAAGTTGTACAGTCGTTAATATATATGCTGAACAACGTTGGCCCAAGGATGGTTCCCTGTGGGACGCCGCTTATAACCGCGGAAGTGGAGGAGAAAACTGGATCGCCATTATCAGTGTAGATCATGACACGTTGAGATCTGCCAGTTAGGAATGCTCCAATCCAATCAATCACATCCTCATGCACCTGATAAGCTTTAAGCTTCAGCAACAGGTATGAATGTTCAACTTTGTCAAAGGCTTTGGCTTGGTCGAGTAAGATAATGTCTACCGGTTTACCCATATCCAAAATTTTAGTTGCATGATCATATGACTGAATAAAGTTGGTGTCGATTGACCTGCCCCTGCGAAATCCATGTTGTCTATCGCTAATAAGTGTATTTTCTTCTAAATAATTTATAAGAGCATGGTTAATGATACCTTCCATGATCTTGCAAATGGCTGAGGTTAGGCTTATTGGTCGATAATTTCCTGGGTCATCCTTGTCACCTTTCTTAAAAATTGGTATAATATTTGCTGTTCTCCAATCATTTGGTACTGACTTTTTGGCCAGGGACATGTTGAATATTCTGGAAAGGGGGAGGGAAATGTGAGCAGCAGATTCTATCAAAAGCCGAGGGTGGAGATTATCAGGTCCAGCAGCTTTGTTGGAGTTTAAACTTCTTAGTATTTTAAATACATCTTCTTGAGCAATGATTACAGGGGACATTGGGTTATGTACTGTTACAGGAGGTATGGTTGGGAGTGTAATGTCAGGTGGCCTAGAGGTGAAGTTTGTGCAAAAGTTGGCGTTCATGCAATCAGCGATTTCTTTCGGGTCAGTAGTACTGGAGCCATCTGATTTTTTTAGCCTGTTGGTGCGTCGACGGGAAGGGTTGTTAGCTGTAACATAGCGCCAGAACTTTTTTGGGTTTTTCTTTGACTCATTTGCAATAGATTCTTCATGGTCCTGGATAACTTTTCTTGTCATGTTTCTCAGCTTGTTTCGGAGCATGGCGAATTTGTTATGATGGTTGTCACACTTGCATTTTAGGTATTTATTCCATGCTCTATTTTTCTTTCTGATAATTTTCTTAATATTCCTGGGAAGGTATGGAAGAGTCTTTGGTTTATCTGACCAATAAACCTTTGTATGCTTCCTACATGCACCTAGTAAAGTAGACTTAAAACGATTCCAACTAGATTCAATGTCCGTCTCATCTGATAATCCCTCATCCCAATTTATATTAGCTAGTTCTTCACGGATTAAAGCATAATTGGTAAAAGTTCTCTTAAGTTTATCGTCACGACTATGGTTAATATTAATGTCATTCATTATACATATGTGGTCACTTGCACCAATAGCTGGGAGGTAACAAGTGGAAGTAATCCTCTCAGGGTCATTTGTAATAAGGAGGTCAAGTAATGATGGTTGTTGTGAATGTCTAAATCTAGTGGGTTGCATTATTATCTGAGTTAGGAAGTTGTCAGCAAGGGTTTGGGTGGTTGTGTAGGAGGGGTTATTAGGGGGTGAGTACCCAATACCATCAAACCAACGAACTTCTGGCATATTAAAATCACCATAAAGCACAAGTGATGAATTTAGATTACATAAGATCTGTATTACGTTAGAAACTGCTTGGTGAGATACTAGTTGGTTTGGAGCTGATGGGCTACGGTAAAGCACACCAATATTCACAATTTCAAATCCAATTAGAAGTCTAACTAATACATGTTCCACCCAAGTATTAGTAGGTTGAGAAATAGAAAAATCAATTTTATCTACCTTAATTCCAAGCCTAGTGTAGATAGCCACTCCTCTTCGACACAAGTTACTATCTAGGTTGCTCAGGAGTAAGTATCCATGGATTTGAATATGTGTGTCATCCAATTTGGTCAAAGAGTTCTTAGGACACGCCTCACAAACACAGAAAACATCTACATCCTTTTCATAAAGTAACACTTTTAGTTCTGAGAGTTTTGGCACTAAAGAATCAATGTTTGTATATAATATTCTTAGTTGTGTCCGTTTTCTTTGGCCGACTGGGCTGTTGCTAGTTCCGGCTTTTGAACTCTGATATGGATTTTCGTTGCCCGAACTAGCGGTGACGTAGTTGGTCTCAGACGAATCAGATGCAGCACTTGATGGAGAGACAGAGCTCAAAACCGAAGCCGCGGAAACAAAGGTTGAACTTATAGAAGTCTTTCTGGCTAGGCTTGATGCATTATTTACACTATTTACAAGGGATATGGGTAAGTCTAGTGAACCATCGAGCGAGGGGGGGAAGGACTCCCTCCCCCCGGGGGATCACGTTTTTTGACACGATGGCGCCATCACGGATGACAAGGTTTTTTTCACCGGCTGCTGCACGCCTCTTTATCTCTTCAATTAGTTCTTTCCTTCTCTGGCGGTCTTCATTGGATGCATCAGCAAAGAATGAGATACTCCCCCTCCTCTCTCTTGAGGCCTTCAATATATCCATTTTTATTTTGTAATCATTTATAGAAAAAAGGATTGGGTTGGGTCTGTCTATGGTACTTGCATTCTTACCATTAGGTAGACGTTTCAAGTTAGTAATAGCCCCGACATTAATTGAGTATTCATCTTTTAAGTAAGTTGAGATGAACTGAGCATCGTTGGTTTGCAGAGGAACGCCATAGGCAATCAGATTAAGTCGTCTTCTGTTTCTGTCTTGCTCTTGTCTCACTATTTTGCGGACGTCTGTTTCGAGACGGGTGGTTATAGAGTTTTCCACAAGTTTCTGCACATCATCTATGGAAACCTTTGATTGTATAGCCGTCTCAAGCGTTTCCACCTGAGCCCTCACAGCATCCAAAGAAGTCTGCATATCAGATCTGAAACCAGCAAACATGTCACGCATTTCACTACAATGGGATTCGAGAGTGCTTTTCACTATATTTGGAACATCAGGCTTACTGGAACCTGTTTTACATAATGGGCATGTCCAAATACTTCCAAGTCTTTCATTCATTTTGCAGAAAATGTTGTATTCGGCTGTACTCATTCCTAGACATGTTGCACAGAGCCATTTATCACATTCATCACACTGAATGGCTGGCGAGGACTCACTCAGAACACGATCTCCTTGTAATATTTCAATATATCTTATATAAAGAGACAATAAGAAAAGGACTAAACAGTTTTCTCTGAAAACTAGATTTAATGCGTAACAGAAGAAAAAAAAAATACAGCAATGCCACTTTTTCCATGTATTTTTAAACTGATAAAATTAAATCAGAAAAAAAAGAAAAAAAGTTTGCTGCTGGAGTTTTACTATATACCCAAGCACGACCAACAACAGTCTTCCTACAGATGAATGTCTATTACAAGAAGAGAAAACTTCAAATATTTCGGCTTAAACGTTAAGCTCAGGTTTCCTTAAAGCAGGAAAAAGAATATAAAAAAAAAACATTGACAAATTGAATTCCCAATTGAAATTTAAATATACCATTCACTAGCAGGTTTTTTATTCAGTTGTCTTTTCAGTTTTGGGATAAGGGGCTCTTCCATTTTAGCTTTTGCTTTTAAGTTTTGTCTTTGTATATTGTCCTGTTGCCTTTTTTGTGCACTAAGGGCAGATGAGTAGAGGTCTTGGCCAAAATATTAACATTTTCTCTTTTTTCAGTGGCCTTACTTTACATTGTTTTCTCATTATCTACAAGGATTGATACAGAAAATCCTAGATAAAAATTGCACTTGTTTTTAAGGCAATATGCTTGTTTTTACTTGTTTGTTGTGCTTAATGTAACACCAATAAATGGCTGTATTCCAGAAGATAATTATCATTGATTATAATTATATGTTTGTAATGACCTTAACTTTAATAATGCTTAACTACAAATTCTACCCCATATGTACTCATAGTAAGCAAATGTTAATATTTATTAAAAAAATTTCCTGCACTTGTAATACAAAGAATTGACTATATCGTTTTATTAACTGGTGCTCTGGAACAAATAATAATAATTAATTGTCGTTGATTATAATTGCCTTCTGGAACGCAGTCTAAGATTTTGTAGTTGACCATGATTATCAATATTGTAATATTCTAAATCATATTAATTATAATTAATAATGTTAATATTGTAAAAAGCTTAAGAGGTATTTAGGTTTTGTTTAGTTTCATATCTTGTTTTACAGATAACTGGAGTGAAAAAGCAAAGAGGAGGAAGGCCCAGGGAACTGGCAGACTTCGTCACATTCGCGAGATGTTGAGACGTGCCAGGTAAGATGTATTGATTTACTTCTTTGTTTTTATCGTTTTGATGGTAAGTTGATAATTGAATAATGCTATGTAAAAAGTAAGCAGCTATTATTTGAAAGGAGGGAATTTCCTTTTGAAATATCAGTTATTAAATTTGAATTCTTTGTTGTCTTTGGTATGAACAATTGAAATATTTGGAAACAAAACATATATTAAAAATATTGCTTTTCAATGGGCAATGGACCTTGATTTTGAAAAATACCTTTTTTTTGAAATATTTATCCATACCTTTTTTTTAAATATCTATCTAAAGATACCTTTTATGGTATTTGAATGGGAAAAACGACGGAATTGGCTTAACCTTGATTTTCGTGAATTGCCACATGTATTACATGATATATTGCAACACAGTCAAATAATAAAAAAAAGTGAATAAACAGAAGTTTAAACTAGCCAAAACAATTACGTAACGCTACCAAACAATTGGCACATATCCCAACTGGCGCAATAACGTCCTGGGTTGTACTTAAAGACTATGATTAGGTTGATCTGTAAATTCCTGATTGACTTGATGAGAAAGTTGATTACCGTTGTTCTACAGGTGGTCTCGGATACTTAAAGAACCAAATTCAGCATCGTTTCCATTAGCTTTAGCAAATAGAAATGTCACTATGTCCTATTTCTCGCGGTCCTGTCGAAATCTGTGTGTGTAATTTTCAAGAAAACGCGAAAAAAGTAAAAAAGATCTCATTTCAACTTGGCTAGGATGATGGCGTGAAGATGCAATTTCCTTTAGATCCTTTATTGTAATGAGTGTTGGGCGATAATTTGATTAGCGGATGTATCGATATTTTTACTTCCGATATTTGGTATATCAATATCTGATATATCCACGCTGTCAGTTTCTTTACTCTGATTAACTCATGGATTAGAAAACTGTAAATAAAGAGCATTTTTCATATTTTTTTTTTCATATTTCGACTTAAATAAAATCAAACAATGAAAATAAACTTAAACACCAACGCACACATCAATTTTTCTTAAAAAAAAAATTCTAAATATTGCTTACAATATCGATATTTATGTCTTGATAGTCAGTCCGATGTATCGATATTGAAAAACGCCCAATAATAATTGTGACACCTTCCCGTCCCATCAAGGAGGCACACTCGTGCCTCTTTAAAGAGGCGAACCACGACAATGTTAAGCGATCTTCGGTTCCAGTGGTCGCAGAGGGATGGGGAGGGATACATTTCGTGTCCCGAGCTCCAACTAAGAAACCTGCCAAATTTCATCCCCTTCCGACTTTTCCTTCATGGGGAAAATCTGGCCGAAAGTTTCGACCCACCAACCCCCCCCCCCCCTTTAACGTTGTTCGATCGGGCTGAAATTCGCAAGTTAAGGTCCCCTAGGGCCCAGGAGCTTATCCGCGAAATTTCAGCTCGATCCGATAACTCCTTCCCTGTTTTCCAGAAACCACGCATAGCCACATAATGTTCATGTTCTTTTTTTTCGCCACGCCTACAGGTCACAGTTGACATCGGATCTGGGTGTACGGAGACTCATTCGACGCGGAATTCTCCGAGTAATTTTCCTGAAAAGTTTCGTCGGGAAATCTTAACCCCCCGATTTTCTAGCTTAGAAAAACCTGCCCGGTTAGCTCAGTCGGTAGAGCGTGGGACTTTTAATCCTAGGGTCAAGGGTTCAAGTCCCTTATCGGGCGGTTTTTTTTTTTTCACAAAATATGAAAAAAACTTCGCTTTCTTAAAGGGTTAAAGAGGCTGCGTCCCAAAGTCGAACCTTAAAACGTACAGGAATTAGGAGAGGCAGTCCTAATTCCTGTACGAGGAGTACATGAATTATTAAATTACATCCACCATGGATTGTAGAAAAACGTACAGAAATAATATGAAAAAAACTTCGTTTTCTTAAAGAGTTGAAGAGGCTGCGTCCCAAAGTCGAACCTTAAAACGTACAGGAATTAGGAGAGGCAGTTGGGGGGCTGCCGCCCCCCAAACCCCCCGCTCTTTAAGACTCTTTTGTACAGGTTTTTTGTTTTGTTAATTAAAAGAGGGCCTTTCCGAAGCCAAGAGCGGGGGGTTAGGGGGGCGGCAGCCCCCCCCCCCCCAACAAAAAAGCTGTACAAAAGAGTCTTCAAAAGCGGGGGGTTTGGGGGGTGGCAGCCCCCCAACTGCCTCTCCTAATTCCTGTACGTTTTAAGGTTCGACTTTGGGACGCAGCCTCTAACTCTTTAAGAAAACGAAGTTTTTTTCATATTTTTGACAAGGGATCACCGGCTTTCAGATATCACATACACCAGATAACGGAAAGCAGACAGTCCCTCGATATAGGTGTAAATGACTCTTATTTTGTATAGAAGTTATTTGTTTCATTTAGATTTGGTGTAATGTTGAGGTCTTCGCATATTTGGATTAAACTCTTTTTTTTTACAATTGAATTCTAAATTGCCAGCTGTAGGCTAAGATAGTGGAATATAGGCATTAAGTGTAAGGGCTATTGTGCCATTTGGTTCATAATGAATAGTTATTGAGCTTTGCTGTGTGCCGTCAGAGATTCTGGTACCACGCTGTCTATTTTTATTAATTCAAACGTCTAATCTCTAAAAGGTTTATTATTTATTTTCTTGTTAATATTTTCAGCGATTTTCAAGGAGTTCTCAATCTAGCTTTATCAAAAGAAATTAGTAGCAGCGGTTTATCTAATGTTATGCACATTCTCGTTCCAGCAATACTTGTGTATTGTCTGGTCCTTTATAATGTGCTAAAGAAATAAAGTAGAATTCGCTAACACCTTTGACTTTATTGAAGGAGTTTGACAGTATTCTACTTAACATCCTTGCTCTTATATGTCTAGCAATTCCTTCAGGAATGAGGTGGTATTGACAGAAAATATTTATAACTTTATTTAGGCATGACAAAATTTGAAATTTTTTTTTTGGTCAAGATTTATAAATAAAACTCACCTCCGCTTCTCTCAGTGACAAAAAATTTATTAAAAAAAAAAAAATTACTTTCAACCTTAGAAGTCACCTACACCCCTTTTTGAAAAGATCAAAATAGCAGCCTGGCCAACACACTTCAAACCATCATATACTATTAAAAAACATCCATAAAAATATAAATCGCCTTTCATGTAATAAAGGTGTCCTCTCACCACAGGAAGCTCTTCTCACGGTGGCCTTTCTTACCATTTCAAATCTTTTCCAGATGGCGGCCCGTTACGTTTCTCCCACAAAAAAATTCCTTCGAGCCACTTTCGAAGTTCATACGACCACCCCTTATATATGTCACTTTACAAATAATATCTATTCATTGCCTCAGCATTTAGTCTGCAAACAGTTGTAGCTTCTAACTTATGTTTTTATTTTTTTTTTGGTAACTTCTTTCTTTTTAAAGCATCAGCTTTCTTTTCAAATGACATCTAGGGTCAAACATTTCTTCAACCTTTTTGCACTCACCCGTTCCTACCCGCTTTTGTGCGGGAAAGGACCCGTTAGGGTGCCAGATAAATAAGATAGTTGCGAGTTCCTTCAAGCTCTATCTTGTAAGGAGTGTTTTAAACTATCTTTACAAACGCTGTGGTCTGTATGCTTAAGAGTTCAATAGATCCAAGTTTAAAAAGTCAAAATCTGAACTTCTGAAATTAGATACTGTCAAATTGAATTATTTTTGTTTAAAACAAAAATAATTCACAAAACTGTCAACGCAGCGTCAATTCTGGCCTTGGGCCTGAACTTGGATGTAAGCTAGCCTAAATTTATGCACATTCTCGTTTCAACATTACCGAAGTATTAGTTGATCTTTTCTATTGTGCTAAAGAAAGAAAGTAGAATTCGCTAACACCTTTGACTGTTTCAAAGGAGTTTGACAGTAATCTACTTGACATTTTTACGAGTGTAATGTCTAGGTGACTTTTTTCCTTTGGATGGGGAGAGGGTGACTAGTCCATGCTTTTCAAGTATCACCAAGGGTTAAATATTATAAAAAAAATTGTTCTCATCTGTTCTTACCCACTTTTTGTGCGAGAAAGGACCCGTTTGTGTGCAAGAAGATTAGGATAAGATTGCTGTGAGTTCCTTCATGTCCTATCTTGAAAGGGGTGTTTTGAGCTGTCTTCATAAACATTGTAGCTTATGGGAGAATTTGATCTTTAAATTCCTTGCTTTGAAGTCAAATTAGTTTTGCCCAAATATAAAATTTAAAGGGCAGTCTAGTGTCAAAACATAAAATGACGGAACTCTTTTTTTGTCATGATGCAAACAAGCAAAATTCTATAAAGTTCTATAAATATAAGGGTAAACCCCCTTTCAATCGTATGATTTAGCAGGTTATATAACGTGACTGCACTGCCGATATTTTGTAAATTGCACCTTTCTGGAGATTTTATATATGACTCCGCGCAACTGTGTGTTTATATAGGCTGTGATCTTGGACAAAAAAAGCAGGTATCAAACTAAAATAAAACTACATGACATATTTACGTTCATATTTAGGAATTGTAAAACTTTACAAAAGTGGGAACTAAACTTTGTTCATATATCGAATGTAGTAAGACGATCAGCTGCAGTTTTAAACAGGTGTTGTTGTTTAGCAAAAGGGTATAGGTCTGAGAGAACAATGAACCCAAACCTCCATAGATATAATTAACTAAATTCTTTCCTATTGGTCAGACTCGAGGGATGCCATGGCAACAAAATTCTGGGTAGGGGCGTCTAAAGTCAATGTAGTTATCGAGGAGGGTGAGGAAAAGACTGTGTGCCTTGGAAGCCTTCAGATTTTCTCTGCTTTTGTTGTGGAGCTACACTGCTTCTTTTGTAAGTTTTCCTGCTTTGTTGATACATTGCCACAGTGCTGTATAGATACAAAGAAGGGGTGGGGGATGGACCTCGTACCTTGAAAGAACTTTCAGCGGTAGAAGTTCCAGATTTTGTTGTGGAGCAACACTGCTTTTTTGTAGGCTTTGCCATCTTCTTTATCCATAGCCATTGGGCTATGTAGATCCGGAGGAGGGGTGGGGAAATGTCCTCGCACATTGAAAGAACTCCCAATGAATGAAATTCAAAATTTCTCCTGCTTCCGTTGTGGTGCTACACTGCTTCTTTTCGTCAGTTGGGTATCAAAAGGTAACTCCATACAGATTACGGAATTATGGAGATATGACGTTTTGATACTTGACTGACGTTTTGTAGGTTTTCCTTTATTGATTCACAGCCAAATTCGCTTCTATTTATGTTGTTTTTTGTTTGCGCCATCAGAGACCTGTTGCTCGGACGAAGTAAAATATGAAAATTCAAAGCCTTTTCCGAAAATAATGAGGGTGAAATGGAGAATAGAAGTGTATCTTAGATTTATAATATGGCAATGAATTTCTAGACAAAAATAATATCTACCCTACTCGATATTATGACAGGAACGAAACGGTCCTAGCTTTGAAAGCTCCTTAATCGAGATCGGAAACAGAAGCTAACCAAATTTTCTCATGTGAAGGAGACTTGAAATCCGTCTGTGGAAGTACAATTCGATCCCTGTCGTAAGCCAGCCTAAGTTTATGCACATTCTCGTTTCAACGATACTGATGTGTTAGTGGAACTTTTATGTTGTGCTAAAGAAAGAAAATAGAATTCGCAAACACCTTTGACTGTTTCAAAGGAGTTTGACAGTAATCTGCTTGACATTTTTACTAGTGTAATGTCTAGGTAACTTCCCCCCTCTTCATAAGGGAGGGAGGATATGATTGTCAAGGTAAGCCAGGGGTTAAATATCATATCAACCTTTATGCACTCACCCGTTCCTACCTGCTTTTTGTGTGGGAAAGGACCCGTTAGGGTGCTAAATAAATAAGATAGTTGCGAGTTCCTTCAGGTTCTATCTTGAAAGGGGTGTTTTAAGCTATCTTCACAAACACTGCTGCTTAAGGTCTCTTCTAAAGGAGTTAAGTATTAGAGAAGATTCAGTTCAGAAGCTTCAAAATCAGATGCTGTGAAATTAGTAAAACGAACTTGTTCCCCACTAAGGAGTGTAAAGAAGAAACGAAACTGTTTTAGCTCTAAAAATAAACTTGGGGATCGTGTATTGTTGGTTTAGTATGAAACATGAAATAGTCTCTCCGAGATCTCTGAGGAAAGTTCTTTATCCATTCTAGATCTTTATGAAATTGTTCTAGAAATGTCATAATGAAAACCCAAAATTTTCATTAGAAAAGGGCTAAGAACTTGACTGAAATAATTCCAACTGCATTCTGAGTCGTAGGTGATTGAAAAGGAAGCGCTTTCCTAGATTCCTGTTATTTTTACCAGATGATAAATTAAAAAAAGAGATAATCGCTAGACTGAAATATAACCAGCTGCAATCTGAGTCATTGCTGGGTGGAGAGGAAGGGGTTTCTAGATTCTTGTAGAAAAACTCACAGTGAACGAAATTCAGAGTTTCTCCTGCTTCCGTTGTGGTGCTACACTGCTTCTTTTCGTCAGTCGGGTATCAAAAGGTCGTATCTCCATAATTGTAAATTTTCAGAAGAGCAAAGAAAAAACCTCACAATTTTTTTATTTCCCTTGTAATTCTGGTTTCTAGAAGTTGTTGTCGCATCTCAACCAATCTTGATGAAACGTAAAAATTTAGTTACAAAGTTTTGTGTTTAGGGTTTCCAGACTCACTCTAACTTCTGCGGAGTAGGGGGGGAATGAAATTTTGTAATCGTGGCATCTAGCAAAATGACGTCCAAGTTTCACCTCTTAAGGAACAAGACCCCATTAGAGAGCTAGGTGAATAAGATAGTTGCGAGTTCTTTCGAAGAAACGAAACTGAACCATCTTAGTTTTGAAATTTCTTTGGTTTGGATTCGAAACTGAAGAAAACGAAATGTCTCATATGAAGATGGCATTTTTGTCGGGGGACTTGAAATACGTTCGTAGAAGTTAAGATATAACCCCTGTCAAGAGAAAATGCATTATTGGATTACTGTATTAGTACCGATGCAGTACTGGATCTTATATTGTGCCAAAGAAAAAAAAGAATTCGCTAAAGGAGTTCAGCGGTAATCTTTTTAACATTTGTACAGGTGTAACGTATGGTATATATATATATATATATATATATATATATATATATATATATATCCACCTTCTTTAAGATTTACATAGAAGTAAAATATTTAATTGAGAAGTAAGGATTTAGTGGCTTCATGTGTGAAATCTTAATTGTAGTTGTTCTGTGATTCCCTTCCGATTTACGCAGAAAAATTTCAAATGGAATTCAAAGAAATAAACTTTTAAAATACAATAAGAGAAAATTAATTCATTAAAATTAGTTAATAAGAGAGAATATTATCCAACCTTGAAAATTTCGTCAACTGCGGGCCTCCGTGAATTTTATGTATTGTGGGTTATTTTTGGATTGCTGCAGGATATTCAACCACGCTGTTTTAGTGATTTAATGTGCGTTAGGTTTTTTGTTCATTTACGCGGTACAAGAGGTAGTGTTGATTTAAGTGTACCTAGAGGCATTTCTTCCCGTCCATGTTTTTCTGTTTTAAATAGAGGTAAACGAAAATGGAATAGTTTGACGAGTAATATAAGATGTATTGGAGACTCCTTCATATTCGAAAAGCCATTAAAGAACTGCTTTTTGTAGATTAAGAGCTTTGATTCACTCATTTATTTTATTTATTGTGGGGGTTATGATGATATGGTAGTTCCCAGAGGAAAAGTGAAGTAATAAAGTTTTTTGACTAAAATCCAGAAAACTCAAACAGCTTTGTCTGGCTTTATTTAATTTATATTTATTTAAAATGGGTATAACAGATTATGACCTTAGACTAATAACTTAATTTTCATATTCCAAATTGTAACAGAAAATCGGAAGAGAATTTGGGTGCAGATACATCGGAAGAGAAAATGTGCAGGCTTCTTTTGAAGGGATAATTTGGTCGATTTTGACTTTATTTTATTCTTAGAGACAGGTAGACGGTAAAACTATTATGTTCTTTCTGTTCTTCTGTTGCAGTCCTATTCTTGTTTTTAATAGCTTTTATTGCGCTAATGATATCACAGCGCCTCCAATTTTCTTAAGCCCCTCCCCACACACGCACAAAATAGTTTCTTTTGTCGATTAATGTGTCAATTGTTCTTAATTAAAAACAAATTTCTTTTAGAGCTGGTTTCAAGGAAGGTCCGCGTGTCACCCGTGAAGAGAAACAAGCCAGGATTGCTAAGAAAGCGGCACGAGTGGCGAAGAAACAAGAAAAGGCTGTAACTCAGGCTTCATAGACTGTTTTGCCTTTTTTGCAAATAAAAAAAGTGGCTGAATTTCTTCAAAATTTTAAATTATTGATAGGCTATGTATCATGAGCTCAAAGGCTGACAGAATTAGGATTTGCTTTTGGAGGAGGGTTGTGAAGTTGCTAGTGCTTTTGAATCTATTTTAATGAATGGAAACCTATCACATGAAAGGATCCTAAAATGAGATAAATAAAAAAAAAGTTTTTTTACTGAAAGTAAGGAGCGACATTAAAACTTAAAACGAACAGAAATTACTCCGTATTTGAAGGAGGCTGTTCCCTCCTCAACGCCCCGCTCTTTACGCTAAAGTTTGACTCTTTCTCTCAACTCTACTTTTTAAAACAGTAAAACAGGCTCTAAAAATGTTCTCGTAACTTATACTTAAAATTAGCATTAAAATGCAATTCTTTTGATGTAACTATTAGTATCAAAATTCCGTTTTTCAGAGTTTCGGTTACTGTTGAACCGGGTCGCTCTTTACTACAGTTCGTTACCACGATCTGTTTGATTGTGTAACTGGTAGATTTATTTCAATTATTCGCCTCTCCCTATTTCCTTACCATCATTAGCCGTGGCAGAAGAAGTTTTTACAAGAAAGGTAATCTACGATCGATTCGTGAAGTCCGGCTTTACGAAATGTGTCTCAGTGATCCAACTCTTAATCTTTATTAATGTTATTGTAGTCTCCTTCTGTATTACGTAAATTTCTTAAGACAACTGGTGAATCTAACCTTAAAGGGACAATAACTATAATGACTAATTGGTGAAACTGTAACAAACAGAATTAACTATGAATAAAGGAATAAAACTTTGAGAATTTGTTTAATAATTGGCTAGGTCAGTAAATAGAGTTCATTCCATGAATTCCTTTTATTTTTTGGAAAACACATCCAAGATTTAAAACCGACAATCCAGGTTCGACTTCTACTAACAACTCACTGCAGCACCAAACCGCCTGAGGCCAGAAGCTGCGCACGCTCCTCCATCCCAATCTATTCAAAGCCTCCCTCTCTACACTCTCCCAGGGAGTACTCATCTCTCTTTAAATTTTTCCTTGCGACATCGTCCCACCCCGTTCGGGGGTCGACGAGGACAATCTATCATCTCCTGAACGTGCCCTAGCCATCTCTACATTTCTCTCATCATAACACTAGAAAGTGGGATTAAACTACATTATTCGTACAGCTTATTGTTTGGGTACTGCCATATTTAAGAAACTCAAACCCACACTATCAGCACCTGGGACCTTGTTATTTTTTAATCCTTTCGGTACTGTCATTTATTCTTCCTTCACATCCAAAGTGTCACAAACTTATTCGTTCTTTTCTATCCCACACTATCAGCACCTGGGGCCTTGTTATTTTTTAATCCTTTCAGTACTGTCATTAATTCTTCCTTCACATCCAATGTGTCACAAACTTTTGTTCCTTTCTCTATCATTAACTGCAACTCTATCGAAAGTCTATGACATTCTCCAAATTTTCTGCCCATATCTCTTTAATTCTTTCCTTATCACTAATTGTGGCTCTGTTCCTATCTTTTACTGAGAAAAGTTAAGATTGACTTTTCCCTCTCAACATATTAACATGATTTTACAATATTTTACTCTTATACCGTCTGGCTGCATCTTCCAGATCTTCTGCAATTTTATTCATGGCCTCCACATCACACCTTAGTTCATGTTGTAATACTTTCTTCACTTTATTTACATTTCTCATATTTTCATATGTTCTATTGCTCAACATTTTCTTGTTCAAGCCCCTTCTCTCTGCTAAACACAAAGCATTTTCACTAATATTTCTAGCTGCGTTCCTAACTTTCTTCCCCAAAACACCATCAGCGACTTCACAAACTATTATCCATCCATCTTCCATATCGTCAAATTTTCAAATCTTCAGTTTAGTATTCAACTGTTTCTGGAAAGTGTTTTCTAAAATTCTCATCCTGGAGTCTACCAACATCATAGCTTCCTGGAAGGTAGTTACCCTTCCTAAATTTCAGCTTTAAATTAACCTTAGGCATTACTAGATGGCAATCTTTACTTTTAACATCAATAATAGCACTCTTATTTCTTTAAGATCCTATTATCTTTTATAGATCCTGTCAGTCTTCGGTTTACAATAAACATTAAAAGGGTTACTGTTTTGCCATTATGGGAATACCATGTTAACTAATGAGCCATTTTATGACCAAATACTGCATTGGTTATAACTAGATTGCAATAGCTATTTTGTCCTGTTTTAGTTTTTCGCTTGTTTGTATTATGTTCTCAAATTTATTTTACTGATACAAAAATGGCGTATTCAAGAATTACAAAATAGTGTTTTAAATCATAACTTGAAATTGTACCCTTTCAAGGAACAAGGCTAGAGTTGAAACAGTGGTATAACTAGTTGATTTTAGCGAAGCGTCGAAGTTCTATAAATTGCGGTTTCACTTTTCTCATTCAGTAGGATACCAGTCTTCGGATGAACATGATATTTTCTACTATACAGTACAAGAAATTAAAAAAATATACATAAAAAGTATGTTATTTCTTGTATTTGTCTCTTAAATACTTGTCATAGACAAGCAAACTTCCTTAAAAATTGATATTGTGCTTCAAAGGGTCTAAGTTTACAGGAAACCGTAGTTGGGAACTGTATTTTTGTTTTCATTTTGTGATAAATGTTCTCGGCTTGATGTGCCAACAAAACACCCCAGGGGGCTATTGCCTCCTTCCTTAGTTACGCCACTGAGGCGAAAGAAGTCAGATATTTGAGTGGAGGTCGAGTTTTCAAAATGGTAGGCTACTGGAAAATGCTTCAAATTTTGTTAAAAATCCTAAAATTAACTTTTCTTAAGAAAAACATGACGTCATCTTCTGATGATGACTTTGATGCTCCAAGCACAATTTCAAAGCTCTCTCTCTGGGTACCTTACGGGAATAAAGAAAGTATCTGGTGTAACTTCTGCAAGGTGTCTCTAAAGGCTAAGGGAGCCTCTACCGTGATGTTTACCATCTTAACAGGTTTCATACAACTAATATGCAGAAAGATAAAGTATATGTCATTGGTGCAGCAAATAACAAACCCAAACCAGCTCAAAAAAAAATATCAAGTCAGGCTGCTTCCCTAAAGAAAGCTCCAAATAGCAAAATAAAAATGACACAGAGGCCAATAGATTAACGACATCTGGAAGAAGGAGAGCAGGCATACAATCACTCTTTATTTTTAGTTGATCAAAACAAGTTGCTCTGCAGACAAATTGCAACTTTCCGTGTTTGATAAGCCAGATTTGAAACGGCTCATTTAAAAAATAAAAGGCACCATCCATTGTCACATAAGTCTTAGTGACAAAAAAAGATAAGTTAAACTGAAGGCTGCCACTCAGGCTAGCTTGACTGCTGTTCTGCAAAAGGATCTGACTTTATACAGATCACTGCCTATTACTCCAGGGAGATGAAAAACGAGCAGAAGTTGCAACACTGTGTTTCATATTTCAAGAGGCTCAAGCATTCTCATTCAGCTACTAACATTCGTTCAGTAATCCAAGCTGTAATTAGTAAGTTTTCACTGAAATATAAGATTTTTCGCGTTATGACTGATTCTTGAAACAATATCACCAAAGCCTGTGGGCTAGGAGCACTTCCCTGAACTTTGTGTTTTGCACAAAGACAAGGAAAAGACTATGTTGCTTCCAATACCGGAAAAGGAAAGCTCAGAAGGACAAGTTTATTTAGGAACAAAAAGGGTCATTTTTAGAGTATTTATGCCAACGAATAAATCGAAAAACAAAACACAGCGGATCAAGAGAAAGTGGGACCGGGACCCTCATCAGGAACAGATTATCCACTTGAAAATAGTAGTAATAATTATGATGTTGAAGAGAACGCAAGTGAAATTTGAACAGAGGAAGGTAATGATGAAAGTTTAAATACTGAAGAAAATCTGAATGTGTGTAGAAACTCAGAATCAGCTCTTGATTTTAATGGCAACCCAGGTACTTGGCCTGACAGGTGCAATGACGCTCTTCGGGTATCTATTGTTCACCATGGTCCTTATCAGGAAAAGGATATTGATTTACCACTCGATATCGGCCATAGGGGGTTTTCAAAAAATCATTTCATAAGGCCACTAGCCAATAGTGAATTTGTCAGTCGTACGTGGTTACTATACTCAAAATATATGATTTTGTTTTCTACTTTTGTTTTAAACTGTTCTTTAAATCAATTTCACCGCCGAGATTATCTTCAAAAGTAACCAATGATTAGAAAAATATAGCTAAAATTCTGAACAATCACATTGTCTTCATTTATCATTTTCTCTCGCTCTTTGATTTCTGTCCACTTGAAACTTAGCCAGTGACATCTTTGAAGAAGTTTGCTTGGAATCCATTGATGATGTCAAAGATGTCAAGCCATGTTCTTTACGCCAAAGTTTGGCTGTTCGTCCCAATTTTTTAAGAACTACTCCTGAAACACGAGGGCCGTTTAATTATAATAAAAAGCTTTCTTAAATGTGCTAAGAACTTTGGTGTGAAGGGTAAGGTAATGAGGAGGGGGGAAGCCTTTTATATGCGGAATAATTTCTGTTTGTCATGAGTTTTAGTGTTCCTCCTTACTTTATTTGAAAAAAAAATGTTTTTTTTTTTATTCAATCGTTCAAGGAGAAATTCTTTGTCTATTTTTCAGAGCAATGAAAATCTTTCCGGTAATCTCTTTCTTTTTTCATTAATCTGCGTGAATACAGTAGCGTAAATTTATGTACATCCTGGGGGCAAAGACTTAATCTTTCTTATATTCACTCCTTTGAAATAGTGGCAGATCCAGGGTTTATGGAGGGGGGGGGGGTAATAAATAAATGGTACTTGTGTATTATTCAGAACACACTCAATAAGTGAAGTAGGTTCCTTCATGAAACCAACTACGATGCAGGTACATTTTAATTAAATATTTATATAGAAAGGTGGTTAGGTTAGGTTAAGTTAGGTATTTGATATAATGCCCCCCCCCCCCCTAATGTGCAAATATAGCCCAAACTTTTGATAAAGTTAATGAAATAAAACAAAATATGATGAAAATATAATACTTTATTAGGAAATTTGTAGAATTACAACTTAGAATTATTTACACAGAACCTAATCCCCCCTCCCCTAATGTGCAAATATATAGCCCAAACTTTTGATAAAGCAAATGAAATAAAACAGAGGGTGATGAAAATATAATACTTTATTAGGAAAATAACTTCACTTATTGAGTGTGTTCTGAATAATACACAAGTACCTAATAAATTTAGTATTCTTGGATTAAGTAGTTATGTTAATTTATAGTTTAGGGTGTGACTGCCCCTTCTCCTTTGGGATGGACCGCGGAAATGTCCCTACACAATCAAAAGCATGCCCACTTGTATTCCTAAGACAAAAGTTTGAAATGGTAACAATTTCTATAAAAGAGCAAGTATATGTGGTTGGGGAAATTATTTTCTGCAGCAACGCAACAGAAGTTTTCGAAATAAGTTATCAAAGAGTGTAATTGTCTTTGTATTTGCTTCTCTTTTAAAATTTGTTTAAGAGAAGAGAATACTCAAAGAAATTATTACGGAGCGAAGGATCTAAGTCTCTTTGAAATTCAGAATTTGAGAAATTATATTTTGTTTATTTGCTTAAGTATGAATTCGGTGGATGGCCTAGAACAGTATTTTCTAGCGCCAAGTGCCGTAAAAATATGCAGTGTACCTCTAAAACATGTATTTGTCTTTTGATTTGTCTCTCACATATATTTTAGGAAATAATTAATTTCAAAGGGCTTTTTAACCCGTGAGGCAACAAGAATTTGGAATCGACAGCAAGAAGTGTCTTTTTTCCATTGTTTTTTTTTTCTTTCATACTTTTGTTGAACATGGCTTCCGAACGTCAGATTGGGCCTTCCCAAAGAAACTATGGGCTCTACTTAAAAACTAATGAGTTTGAGACTGCATGAATTGATTTCGACAACTATTTTATTGTCGAAATGTCTTAACTAACTAGAATGCATTTCCGGGAAGTTCAAGGAGAGGCTGTATAAACATAATGGCGCATTTTCGAAAAAAGGGACAGGAAAATGGAAGTAAATAAACATAAAGAATAAAAGAATGGTGATGTTTGTGTGCATAGACAGTTTTTCGCCCCTTTATTAGAAAAACTGTTTATGTTTGTGTGTGTAAAGAGTGCTGCAATAGTACTACGCTTCCCCAATGTGTTACTACCATATAAAAGTGCTACCCGTGGGAAGTGCCAAACCTGACGAGAAGTCAATGAGAGACTATAATTTAATATTTTCTGATTCCAGAACCAATCATTTTTCGGAGTCAATACGGAGAAATATTTTTGGAACTACCAGATATCGATCTAGAGCATTTTAGCATGCTTCCTACAAGTGTATCAGGCTAACCGACATTTTCGATCGCCACTTAATTCAGACAAAAGCAGTATGCCCGGCCAATACTCGAGAAAAGTGCATGTTTTTAAGTGAAGCTTTAAGACTTGACCAATTGATGCTCTTAAGAACTTTATGATAATAAGTAGTGAATGTAAGTCAAGTATTACAGATAATTGAGAAATCTGTAACTAAACCTTTTAAACTTTTTTTTTCCCATTGGTGCCAATGCGAGGGAAGAGATTATTCTCACCGTTTTATTTGAAGCTCCCTTTTAGTTTTAATTGTAGGTAGATTAACTCTAAAAGAAATCATATTCAGTGCAAGTCTTAACACGACTTAATTTATTAATTTCGTTACAAATAGTTGTGATACCTGAAATGTAGTGACACCTCCTAAACTTATCCTGTTCTCTGTGGCTTCAATAGGAGAAGAAAGATTTAACACCCTAAATGTTTTCACCTGTCTCTGATATTTGAAAGAGACCTTTTTATACTGTCATTGAAAAAACATTTTTTGGTATTTATCATATTGAAAATACCCTTTTCGATAACTTCACTGAAAAAAAATATACAAAAATAACAAGGATACCGTTCTAGATTTGGATAAATATATTTGTTCCTCCCCTCCTACATTGTCATGAAGTGACGCCATTGCCTGTTCCTCCTCCTCAAACATTTTCTACCAAGATGTAACAAACATATATTTTTTATATTATTAGAGCTCTATTTTTAATATTAGCGTAAACAATAAATTATTTTTTAGACTTTCTATGAGTTGAAATGCACAATTTATTGTTTAATGTAACCTGCTCAAACAAACAAAACTTAGACACAATAGGAAAATTTTCTCAAGAAAGTAAAATTCGATTCAATGAATATTTCGCTGTGAATCGATTCAATATATATATAAACTTACACTAAAGTGCGAACTTCAAACATAATTTTTTTTTACTTTTTAAAACAGCCTACGCATCCTTAATTCAACGAACTTCAACCAGGACAAATAAATAATGCGATTGGACATGATAAATTAATTCAAACGAAATAAAATAATTAAATACAAGCTTTTCAAAGCCGATCTTGCTTTTTTGGCAGCTAGCCTTAAAGACCTTGTGTATCAGTTTCTTCATAACCAGCTTTCATTAAGCTTTTTTCAAAATTTTAAAAGCCAATAATTCAAAAGTGAAGAACATATCATTTAGTCATTAAGAGTTGCAGCAATAAGAGCCAAAAAACTTTTACTAGAAAAGTCACTTAGTTTATATATAAATCTAAAACGCTACTACAATTGCTTTGACAACACTGTCAATGGCGTTTTCGTATGATTTTCTGCCATCTTCCTCTTCAGTTACATTTTTGCAACTGAAGTGGTAAGTTATCTGTGAATCAGCTCTTACTTTTGCACGAGGATTTGTCAGCCGGCAAGATGGACCCTACAAATACTAATATTGACTCTAATATATCATCGTCAAATGAAGGATCTCATTTTTTTGAAGGAGTTGAGAAGCTGCTAGAAGTTTGGTTTAGTAAAAAGGACAAGAAAACTAGAAACTGTGACCTAAGAAAAATCCCCAGGTTTGTTATTAGACTGCTGTTGTGCATGTAGGCTAGGCAACTTTTGGTTGGGATTCTACAGGCACTATTCATAGGGAGTAACCAACTCCCTATGTCTCCCTAAAGTCTAGAGTAGGAG